>NW_018405627.1:1579553-1645905 GCF_002113885.1 Mizuhopecten yessoensis
TTTTCATCATATTACAGGTTTCTTAGACCAAAAGCTGAACGTATGACCTATTGGAGTGGAGGTAAAAGTCAGAACCAGCCTGACAGAACAAGGTCCAGCACAGGGTCATTAAATCTTATTGATCAGCTATTTGCAGTTCTGATGAGGATACGGCTAGGCCTATTTGTCCAGGATATATCAGACAGATTTGGTATCTCAGCAGGAACTTTCTCTAAATATTTTTCCACTTGGATTGCCCTCTTACATTGTGAACTTAAAGTGTTAAATCATTTCCCTAGTCGCCAAGATGTTGACAGAACAATGCCAGACATATTCAAGAAAAAATATCCTTCTGTTCGAACAATCATTGACTGCACTGAAATCTTTGTACAAAGATCAAGCAGCCTTTTAAATCAAAGTATAACTTTCTCCAATTATAAACATCACAACACATTTAAATTTCTAATTGGTATCACTCCATCAGGCATTATATCATTTGTATCTGAAGGATGGGGTGGTAGAGTTTCAGACAGACAAATTACCATTGAATCTGGAATCTTAGATTTGTTGCAAGAGAATGATAGTATAATGGCAGATAAAGGGTTCACAATTAGAGACCTTCTTCAAAAAAAAGGTTGTACACTAAACATTCCTCCATTCAAAGGTGTTGCAGCACAGTTTTCCACAGCTGAGGTTTTTGAAACACAAGAAATAGCAAGACTGCGTATACATGTTGAAAGATCTATTGGACGAGTGAAAAATTTTCACATTTTTGATGGAGTTCTGCCACTTTCATTAGCACCACAGGCATCCAAAATCTTTCAAGTAGCTTGTTGGTTAACCAATTTTGACGTACCTTTAGTATCATGACAATATTCAAAATACTTGGAGACTTCTAGAACATTATATTTTGTTACCATTAAATTGAGTATTTGAAAGTTTCTATATTGACTTGTGTGTCAATACTTTAAATTTTGTGAGCCTCCGGTTTCGCTCCTGGTTTAATGAGTTTTTTATGTATGAATTGATGCATTTGTGTTTGCTCTGGTTGTTGTCTTGTGTGCCAATAGTTTGCTTTCAAACATGACACCCCCTATATGAGCAGATGAAAGAAATTGTCCCCCCCCCCACCACCACCACCACCACCACCACCAGGACAACTAATACTACTTTATGTAATGTATACAAATATATCACAAAGTGGGGAAAGTTCGAAATCTGTAGTCTACTTAATAATGTAGTCTTAATGATTTAAGTTCCCCCAGAATGCACAGAAATGCATTAATTTTTAACTGATAAGGCCTAATACAAAAAATGCTGTGCCTACCAAATACATATGTAAAGTTCCTATCCAAAATTGGTGCCCTTTTATGATGGGCAGTGAAAAAAGTCAAAGGTTTTATTTGCTCTTCATATATTAAATAACAATATTTTGAAATAGAATTCTTATCAACCATATACTGGCAGAGTTATGGGACTTTGAAATGTTAATTACTATTGGAGGCTATGGGACTTGAGCTTATGAGCACGATAACTTTAATAACAAGAGGCCCTATTTTTATCAAAATTTCCATGTTGAACATTAACTGCGTTTGAAGGTTTAAGTCGGTGACGGAATTTCAGAGTTCTGCAAATTGCTTAATGTAGGCTTAGCAATCCAAGTTTTGGTACCGAGCGTGACGAGATTGTATGTGTGTTTGTGTGTGTGTACATATTAATGTGCAAGATAGCAGCGTTTAAAAATACTTTCGCCTTATTCTAAAGATAGACCAGATGAAAAACAAGATGTTATGAGCAGATTTTTTTTTGTTTTGTTTTGTTTTATCTTTTATGATTATTTCAGCCATACCCATTCAATATCTCTGAATGTCCTGTGGGCAACTTGAGCAATTGTATGCTTGGCTGTAAATGTTTGAACCTTGAAGAGAGGTCCTCAATACAAAAGTGTAAATACACTGTATCTGAATAAAAGTGTGCAATATAATATAACTGCTCTATCAAATTAAAAAAATACACAGCAAGTTTTGAACGAGATCTGACAAAAATGTTTGGTAAAACAAATTGAAAGTGTGTACAATTCAAGAGCAGTAATTCTTTTGAAAATAGTTGCATAATAAAGTCCTTCATGAAATAGCAAGTCTTGAAAAGTTATAATTTGAAAGCAATTGATTGCAAAACTGAGATCTCTGCTAAGATGAAAGTTATGAAAACAAAAGCTGTAATTCTACCCAAATTGTAGAATTGATGTGTTACACTCCGTTGAGATATGGTAATTTGTGAGCAAACTGCAGTGCAAAAATACACTAATCTTTTGAAATTTGTTCTCCAAAATATTTCACCAAATCTCTAGGTTCATTATAATATAAGTACTAAAATACCACAGATATGTTGTTGTCAAATGTCATGTTCATGTTTTCTGATAGATTGTAAAGCATTACATGCAATTTTTGCAAATTCACTGCATCTCATAAAAACCTGTACATGTGCCGACAAATTGAAAACAAATATAAATAACAAAAGGCAGTTCATCTTGTCAAAAATATGTATATAATAATGCCAGTAAGGAAAAAACAAATGTATGCCACAAAGATATTGGTTAAAAACTTAACTAGACAAATTGAAAAGTGATGAAAAAAGCAAAGGGAAGGTTTTGTAGATTATCATTGAATAACAATGCTAATCAAGAAGCACGATTTCATGTCAGGTTGACAACACTTAACATCAATAACAAGTAATTTAGTTAGAACGAAGCTTTATGGGGGGAAAAAGAAGATAAAAAAAAGAAGAAACAAGAATTAAGCATAATTATGTGTTTGTCTGTTCGTTTTGTCAGAATAGTAAGTTTTCAGCAGACTCCAAATTCACTAAAATTTTGGATTTTCCCCCCAAAACAGCCCAATAAACATCCATGATAATAAAATGATAGTATGGATGGTACGTACCCTCTCTGCATTATAGACATGTTTAAATAATGATTAACCAAATCCCTTATTCTTAAAATGCACCTAAACATGACATTTTTTACCCCAAAAAATCATTCTTCCTGGAAAGTGAGAAAATCTTCCAATTTGACTCTCAACTGATTTGTACCTCAATTGGAGAAGCAATAAAGATGTTATATTAATTTCTCAAAATTGAGTTTTTTACTCAAAAAATACACCAAACAAGAGTACCGCGCGGTAAAACAATATACGCCCGTCCCATGCTTAAGAGAAATGCATTCGTTATTGTATTAAAATGAATACAAATACAGAAATGAAAGTATAACTGTCTACTGAAAATGCCCATCAGGAAGTATCTACAAATTTTGAAAGAAGTTGGCTGGAAACAGAAAAAGAGGATCTACAGACAAGATAAATAAGAATGAAATAAACAAAGGGCAATAACTTTTGCAAAAACAGTCCAATGTAAAAGCTGTTCAGCAAAGCACAACTTCATATTATGTCATAAAGCCCACTAAGTTTCAAAGAGATCGGATGAAAAATGTAGGAAAGCTCCGGACAAAAATCAAATATTGAAATAAGCAATAACTTCGGAAAGATTGTTGAATCAAAATGATGTTCAGGAAAATACAACTTTACACTATAATCATAAAGAAAGCCTACCAAGTTTCAAAAAGATCGGTTAAAATATGGATGAGATTTGGACAGACAACGGACGTATCACAGACAAAGGGCAATTTGAACAGCCCACCATCTGATTTCTAAAACAGAAACTTTTATAACAAATTTAACATACTTTTGCTCTTGAAACAAGAATATAGATCTAGATATTGAAAGGTGATAAACTTTAAACTTTTATAAGAGAAACACAAATTATTCATACGCTGTATAGCATATTCAACACATTACCTATCATTTAGCATTTAATACTCAGTTTTAAGGTGTGCTTGATTCAAGATATGATTGGCAGTAAGGCAGATTTCAGTAATTGTAATTAATATATAAAACTGAAATGTTTGGAACTCTTGATAATTAATCCATTATCCTTGAATCAAATAAAAAATAAATATAAAATAGCAAACTTATAACTGGACACGAAATAAGAATATAGATCTACATATTGAAAGGGGACAAACTTAAAATATAGAAGAGAAACACAAATTATTCATACGCTGTATAGCATGTTCAACAAATTAAATATCAATTATCATTTTATAATCAGTTTTAAAGTGTGATTGATCCAATTAGCATTAGGCAGATTTCAGTAATTGTATAAAACTGAAATTCTTGGAACTCTTGACAATAGATCCATTATTCTTGAATCAAATAAAAACTAGAATTATGTCAGTGTGACATTAAAGCCGCTCACCACTTTAAATTTAATTGCTTCAGTAACACGTTCAGCATCAATATCTTCTATAATACCTCAGATATGTGTTCTGTATTCTGCTTATTCAAAATCAGGTCATGTGGTGATGTTGCCTTTGGGATTTCCAAAATCAATCACCTCTTAAATGATGCCTTAAAAACCTTTCTCCCTCTCCTCTTTTTCACCCACTTTAAGTGTGACGCATTGTTGTAATTTTCATTAATTAGCATCATCCAATGATGTGACATGAGCATTTATGTGCAGAATGGCAATCGGTGAATGGATAATAAAGAATAGGTGCATTTTGTGATTGTGAAATGAAGAATTAACAGTATGGGGGGAAAATGCATGGAAAAAGGGGACATTGTACTCCGTTTATTCTTTATTATTTATTCATATTAATAATAATTATTAATATGTAGTGACTTTATTAACTGTCATTGAATATACAAAATCTCACAAATGTTCTTGGAATATATTTGAATTATATTACTCAATGCGACTTTACCAACGTAAGAGTTATTTCCCTTACACCGGATTGGATAATATTTTGACACGGCGCGAATTCTTGTCAGACAGCAGCGGCAGTTGTGTCATGTTCTTGAATTGTTACACTTTCATAAATAAATACACCAGAAATAGCATGCTGTGTTACAGAAATGTTTGATAAGCATACACAGTTCACATATCGTCTCGTTTCGAACCATTAACGTTATCAACCTAAGCACGATATGTCATATTACGTTCCCGTTTGAAACATCAAAATAGAGGTTATACTTAATCACTAATACGGTTTATAAGTATATATATATACTTCTTCCTTCTACAGATAGCGTCAATGCTTGACAGTCTTCACATGTGCTTTCTCGATTCAAATGTGTTTCACACGCGTAACACTTCTCAGACCTCAATCCGAGTTGCTAAAACGCTCAAACCTAGTGCAAGCATTTCACCGCCACAACACTCGTAGAACGCACCTGAGATAAACATTTTGTTTTCAGCAATTATATAAAGTATGGATTATTACTTGGAGAAGACTTTATGTAACCCACAGGTGAGTGTCAGAGATTCTACTTTCTATTTACGATAACGAAACTATATAACGGAAGTATGCAAGACTGAATTATGCGCACGCACCCCGAACGGAAGTGGGTCCGTCATTTCGTTCTCTGGACAGAATTAATAAGCCAAGCCGCTCGGCTCTCGCCAAGAGCGGCTTAAATATATATAGATAACAAACTTATAACTGGACACGAATTATCCAAACCTATGAAAGGCAGGTTTCATTGATCAACTAGAAATGATTTTTAAAACTCTTGAAAATTTACATTTGTCCTTGAAACAAGTTAAAACAAAACATCTATATTAAAAGAGCACAAACTTATAATATAAAAATTTAAGAGATTACAGAGGGATCTTGGCGCCTACCATCGAAGGATCTTTATTGGATCTAAGTAAGACTGGTTTTTTCTCTTCTTTTCTCATCTTTCCTCTCTTCCTCATACAATATTTAAAAAGAGGGTAACCTATTAAGTAATCAAGGAAAGATTAATCTAGAGCTTTCAGAGAAATAGCGATAACAAACTCCAACTGCCACAATCCAAGATGGCTTCCTGGCGGCTATTTTACAATTTACGGCATACTAATGCATAGTCGTAGCAATAAGGCCAGTGCGGTGCAGAAGATGTATTCCTCCCTTGCCATCCGATATCATGCCGACAATGAGGTAATCAGTCATAACGTACACTGTGCTGTGACTATAAGGAATATGATATGCAGTATATTATATATTTTCATTTTTGAGTTTTTATGATTTTGTTATGATTCTTTTGCTAATAATGCCAATTTTCTGTATTTTACAGAAGGAGTGTTTTGAATGGTTTAGCTGATACAGAAATGTATAAAGTTATATACATCTTTGACCAATAGACATTCTTTTTTTCCACTTTGGTTTGGATACATGCTTTTTCTTTCAATTTATTTTGTTTTCCTCATTTTATATTGGTAGCCATGGTTTGTTTGGTACTGATTATTCACATCGAGCGAGTGAATGTTACCAGGTTCGACCACCTGGGGTCCAGTCAATTTAAACTCTTTGGTAAACAAAATATCATTGCAAGGAAAACATGTACTGTCCATAGTAAAACGTTTTCATCATATCTTCATACCACACAGAAGCAGATATTTCAGCTAAGTTGATTAAAAGTTCACTTTTATGACTATGCATTATAATATCAATGTTTATTCATGTTTTAATTAAACGTGATATCTTACAATGAAAATTAATATATATATATAATGGTTTCAGGGATAACTTGTACCCTTATCTTACTAAAATTAATAGTACAGTACAACACCAATATAGATCTGTATTAAACAACTGTTGCAAATATGTAATTTGTAAACTGTACTATGACAAAAAGAAAAGTACAAGTCTATATTAACTTCATATTTCAGCTGATGTCAAGACTAAACAAGGTCCATTTCATGATGTCATCAGAGTCAAAGAGAAACATTATTTTCGAGTTTGGGAAGAATCTTGAAGATAAACTTATAAGAGATTTAACTGATGTTAAGAATGGGAAATTGAATGGGAACCAGCCTTGACATAAAAGTCCATACCAATGATATCCGGATGGATAATCGGAACAAGGATTATCATTTCTTTGCCTCAGATTTCATCTTGGACCGGATAGATGTTTCCTCATTGTCAGGAACATCTAACACTGCAGATCCTAATGTTTACCATTTCCTGCCGTCTACTAATGAAACTTTGTGCTACACAAACAGCCTCAAGGTAATATTACTCAAACTCACAAATTATTATTATTAATCAAAGAAAAGCTAATTTTCTCCCAACCACACATTTTGTAAATAGTTTTGATATTTTTACAAGTTTATTATTAATAGCAGGTCATTTATACAATGGTTTATCAAGCCTTCTGTAAACTTGTGTAAGCCGCAGGAATACTTAAGCGAAACACAACGTCTGACCAACACAACCCTGCCCTGCTTGACCATTGATGATGCCTCAGCCAATCAGAGGCCATCATAAAGTTGCCCCCCATAATACTTCAGTTTTAACTGTAAATTGTCAGCCAATCAGTGGCTATAGTGACATCTTGATTAAAAAAGTCTGCCTTTAATTAAAAAGTATATCCCTCCATACATCACTACTACAAAATATCAACAGCAACAGACCCATAGATTTCAGGTATAATCATTAATATCGCCATAGGAAACCAGAGGCCATGGTGTCCATATTGTACTCAAAACATCTAAAGCTGGCATTTTGGGTAAGATTAACCCCAATGTTTCACTATCAGAAATTTCATTTGTTAAATTGGTCAAATTATTTTTGAAAATTTTCTGACAAGGTATAAAAGGGGCGATATCTAAGTGAGACAATGTCAAAACCAAAATATAAAAAGAGGTGCACAACAAGATTTAATGCACATACATAATATATGTGTTAAAATTGGCTTGTAATAGTTTAGACATGTTTTCATAAGGGCTGTTAATCACAACATGATTGGAGTCCCTCCTCTCTCTCTCTTCCACCCCTGGATCGTATTGATAACATTGTGTTATCTAGAGTACTTGTGGAGTACGTCCCTGCCTTTTCATGGATGAAGAAGCTTCCGACTCTGCCAGACCACATTCCACATCCCCTTGAATAAGAAATGGCACTAAAATCGACGGTCCATTTGCTACTAATTTCGTTGAATAACGAGGTGTCCTATGAGGGTTGCATCCACATAATGGATGAGTATGTGAAGATGGTTAATCATTGGTATTCTAAGGCAGGAAGAGGTAAGAAAGAAAAGAAAAACCAATATGAATATCCGGTTAGTATATATATATATGCATTTAAACAAGAAAAGCAGAAGAAATTTCTCAGACATTTTGTTCTTTATTCTAAATACCTTTCTCTTCAAGCAGTTTTTTAAAGAAAAGAATGTATCATTATCACTAAATTCTCTATGTATTGAATATATGTACATGAACAATTTGACAACATTGCCACAAAAAACTAAAAAAAAGTTCCCTTCCGTGAAGATTGCTACTATTTTTTAATTACAAACAACATGATACACGAAACATGCTCATATTTTAGTCAAATGCTGTGTTTTGATAAACACATTAGATTTTCTAAATACAAATATTGTAAAAGGATAAATTTGATTAACATTCAGGGTTTTATGTAGAATTTATCACTTCTGGGTTGGCATTCATAGAAAGGTCACTTTATTGCAATTATTGTGCTGCTTATCAAAAAAAATGAAGGAACAAATTAATTTTTCTTCATTTTGTTTTAGCAAACAAGTTGATCTTTTATTGAACATGCTGTGAACAAAATAGAAGAGCTGAAGATTCCAGTTGAGGGAGACCTGGTTCATTCATTATAGTTGCCTTGGCTTAATTATAATCTGCCACATTATCAAAACACAGTTATCTATATGCTAGGTTAATTAATCTATTTTCCTTGGAATGTATTAATATAGGCCCATGAAGATTTTGTAACACTGGTTGGGCAAGCCTGCATTCATCATGGACAAATCGGGATGAAGAGATTGGATGACACCCCAAAACATGACATTCTCCCAAGCAACATCCACCTCCAGCACGTGCACAAGCACACGCATCATAAAAAGAGGTAGTCAACCGTGTGATGGAGGAAACTGTAAAGGACATCTTCATCCCATTTGAAAGCAAAGCACAGGTACATGTAGATTATCATTGGTACAGACAAACGTGCATATTACATAGGATTTAACTTCAATCTGAGTAGTAACCTTTCATTTCCAAGAAAATATTTTGAAATATTAACAGGTGGAGTGACATCCACTGATGACATTGCTAAATGTATTTAATCACAGCAATAGATTCTGAGTTTTACATTTCAAATCATACTTTAATTGATATTTATTTCTTTTGTTTCATTTTTACTTATTTGCATTGTATTCTTTACTTTCACATGTCGAGTCGGTGATTTATGTGTGACGTATTTTTTCACTTTGGTTTAATGTATGTCTGTTCTGTTAATTTATTTTGTTTTTCTCATTTTATATTGGATCTATATGGTTTGTTTGGTACTGACATTTCACATCTAGTGAATGTTACAAGGTTCGACCCCTTGGGACCATTCAATTTAAACTGTTTCGTAAACTAAGTATAATTACTGGGCAAACATGAAACATTTTCATGATATGAATTTATACTTCACATCAGATTTTGTTTAAAGATGTCTGATTGTGTCAATGCATCAATTGAAATATTCAATATTTACAATGTATCTATAATCTAGATTTACTAGCTCATCTCGCACGAAGTGAGCTTGTGGTATGGTGTGTCATTCATCTTCGCTCCATCAATTCTATCTTTGAAAACTCAAATGAATGACCCTGATCTCCTTTCAAGGTCACAAGAGTGAAAGGAGTTAAATACCTACATGTATAAGGAAACTCATCTGAATAACCAATTAAAGAAGCCAAGGGTAATGATATTTGCTTTTATTTATCAAAATAACATATTTAATTTTTGTCCATTTTTTTTTATGATCTTGCATTTAAAAAAAATATATTACAGTATGCAGAATAGTATCAATTAATATTATTGTCATGCAATTAGTCATATTAAAACAAACCTTGGTTTGCTTGTGCATTTTTAATAACAGACAACATGCAGACTGGGTGTATCCATGGGTACATGGCGAGCAGGGGCTGAGACCCCTATCAATGGTGACAAAGTCAGAGTAAATGTGGCTATTGGTAATAACACAGTAACACTTGACATTCCATTAGCCACTGTCAAGAAAGGGTGTGTGGTGAAACTACCGGGGATTGACAATAAAGGAAACACTATCCAATATTGTGGCAAGTACCACAGATGAACTTCAAGACTATGTCATGAACTTTTTGCAATGTTTTGTTGTTATCATACAACTTCAGGATGCCAAACATGAGGGTGATGTGGTCCGCACCAATACAATGATGAAATATATACATGATACCGATATTTTTATTCTCACTCTAGTCTTTCGAAGTATTTTTCAGAATGCATTGACTTTATTTTGAAGACAAAGCTTACTCTGCCTCCAAACTATGCAATGAGGTTACGAGCTGCATCCTTTGTGAATGTGCACGGTGGAAGAGGACAGAACAAAGTAGCTGACATGCACAAAGAAAATGAGGTGAAACTCTTCAAGGATCTTAGTAAAAGATTAGGAGCTTACAAATCAGAACAGTCAATTATTGCAATATCGAAAGCAGCTCCAGTAGTGGCTGCTGTTGTCGGTAATTTTGACAAAATGTTAGACCTGAAGGTCATTCATTCTTTCCATCTGTAGATGACATTAATGCCATCCTACAAGTGCTAAAAACTGTAGGTCTGTGGCAAGCTGGCAAGGTACGCTCTCTGGATGGGTTCAAGAATATGAAAAGGTCCCCTTTTGCACTAGAAAAAAATCACTTGTTCCTGAGAATCCAGAAAACGTTTGAAAGGCTTCAACGTGACCTGTAAGATGTTGGTGATGAGAGCGATAAGGACAGTGAAAGTGAAATGTAATTGTAGCCTGTGAGGATTTAGTTTCATAAGAATGTCAAGAGTTACATGTCAGTTTTAGTCTGTCTGAGTTAAGACAGCTATAGTGTGTCGGGGTTACGTCAGCTATTGTGTTTCAGAGTAAAGTCAGCTGTAGTGTGTAATAATTAAGTCAGCTTTAGAGAGTCGGGGTTAAGTCATCTATAGAGTGTCGAAGTTAAGTCAGCGATAGTGTTTCAGAGTAAAGTCAGCTATAGTGTGTCTGGATTTTGTCAGCTTTAGTGTGTCAGGGTTAAATCAGCTTTAGTAATTCGGGGTTAAGTCAGCTATTGTGTTTCAGAGTTAAGTCAGCTATAGAGTGTTCTGTTTAAGTCAGCTATAGTGTTTCGGAGCTAAGTCAGCTATAATGTGTCAGAGTAAAGTCAGCTGTAGTGTGTAAGATTTAAGTCAGCTATAGAGTGTCGGGGTAAAGTCAGCTATAGTGTCGGGGTTAAGTCAGCTATAGTGTTTCAGAGTTAAGTCAGATATAGTGTGTCTGGGTTTTGTCAGCTATAGAGCGCGGAGTTAAGTCAGCTTTAGGGTTTTGGAGCTAAGTCAGCTATTGTGTGTCGGAGTAAATTCAGCTGTAGTGTGAAAGATTTAAGTCAACTATACAGTGTCGGGATTAAGTCAGCTATAAGCTTTAGTGTTTCAGAGTTCAGTCAGCTATAGTGTGTCTGAGTTTTGTCAGCTATAGTGCGTCAGGGTTAAGTCAGCTTTCGTATGTCGGGGTGAAGTCAACTATTGTGTTGCAGAGTTAAGTCAGCTGAACGTAGTGTGTATGAATAAAGTTAGCTATAAAGTGTCGGGGTTAACATGAGCTATAGTGTGTTGTGAACTGACCAAAGATTATCATCATTTATGTAAATGTGTATTAATTCTATCTCATTGTTAACTCAACTCACTCTACTATCAAATAAGTAAATACAACTTATAAGCTAATTCCATGAGCATAGTCCAATCTCAGAATCTACGACGTACGGATACAGATCAATTTCCTTTTGGTCAACCTCGCAGACATCAGAGGGGCAAGACCAAGAATAAATACAGAACTGAGTCCACTTCACCCAAGGTTGCTTTAGAAAACAATGGACAAAATCGTTTCGTTCCTACAGAAAAAAGGATTTTTAAAGACTTTGCTCAATAACCCTTCAAATGCTTCAAATCAAATTTGGACAACATGCTGTCATTCCTTAATTAGAAGAAGGATTTTCAATAATTAGGGGGGCCCCGTTCATTAGGCCCCAGGGGGCTCGGACACATAATTTGCACTAAACGAGTCCATTTCACCTAAAACTACTCTTGACCAACTTGGGCGAAATGCCTTCATCCTAACAGAAGAAGAAGGACTTTAAAGTCTCTTAATAGGCCCCGCCCCTCTTCTCCTCAGACCAATCGTTTATACAAAACCTTTCCTTTCATTCTGCAAAAGAAAAGAGATTTTAACAGAATTTTCTAATTTCCCCTGATAGGCTCCGCCCCTCAGGCCCCGGGAGGAGGAGGGAGAGGGGGACAGACCCACCGTGTATACAAAATTGATTTCCCCTCTTTCAATGATGCTTCAGACCAAGCATGGAAGATATACTTTCATCCCTACAGAAGAAGGATTTTAAAGAACTTGCTATATTTCCCCTGTTGAGTCCCGCCACTTTTTATACAAAATCCAGACCCACCATTTATACAAATGTGTTTACCTTCCCCCAAAGATGATTCTGACCAAATGTGGTGAAAATCTGCTCAGTCGTTCATGACAAGTAGCGATTTTTAGGAGAAGCTGACGGACGACGGACGCCGCGCCATGGCATAAGCTCAACTGTCCTATGGACAAGGTGAGCTAAAAATGAATGGATTTCGATCAATTTTGCTATGCTGCTTTCTGTCAATAGGATTTTGTACAAGTTCGAAAGTTGGCCCGTAAGAGAGTAACTGGTAGAGTTACTGCCAATCGAGACTTTTCAAGATCATCTGCAGCAATTTACTTCTTTATTTGTACAAATGCTCCTAATGAGGTTTCGAATCAGTGTTCTTCACTTTTGAGCCGATCAAAGAATCCAAGATGGTCACCCTGACCTCGGACTTCTTCTCAAGAAAGGTTTGGTTTGCTTTAATTTTGTTTAACGTCCTATTAACAGCTAAGGTCGTTTATGGACCGTGCTTGCGTGTGTGTGCAGTAGACAGGGCATGCTTGTGGGCTTGCCCCCTTGTGAAAGTGCGGATCTGATGCTGACTTTATAGTGCTATTTCACTGAAACATCATCCCGATGGCACCCAGCACAGCATTCCGCCCGGTCACATTATACTGACAATGGGGTATCAAGAAAGGCTTCACCGATTGACTTGGTGTTCCTTAGGAGGTTTCAACCAAGTTTGTTACTTTTCATGCTGATTGTAGAATTCCAGATTACCACCCTGGCCTATTATTGGCTAGGACATTACAACTGCATTTGTACATAATCCATTAAACGTAACATATAACACTATACAGCATGTGTATGCCTGGTCTCACGGTTAGTATGAGTGTATGCCCTATCTCCAAAGTAAGTATGTGCCAATTTTTAAAAAGAACATGCTAAAATTTGAATACTTCAGAATTAACTCAGGTGACCGTTTAGGTACATGGGCATCTTGTATATCTTTAGCACGACCACATGCATTGCGCGCTGCTAGTATAAAGTATGCTAGAGAATTGCTTCTGCGAACAAAAACGTATGTCTCCCCTTTAACAGTTTTAAAGTTGCGATATTCCTGAAAACATTGTACGTATTTGATATTTAACCTCGAAGTCAAGGTCACCGTGACCTGTACATCGTCTGTTAGTTTTGAAGATTTGGTTTAAGTTTCATCAGGATATCTTTAACTTAGCACTTATTTGACCTTATTATTAAAGGAACTGCCTACTGCTTAATTATACAATGCATGTATACACAAGTTATTATTGTAATAGGGACCATTACTAAAGTTCTCGAAACTGACCCCATAGTCGCAATTGAAAATTGGATATGTTACAATGCCGTTGCATGCTTGAATACTAGCTGGAAACAAAATTTAACAATGAGGAAACCGTTGGCATCACCTTGGCGAACACCTGTGACTGTTTGAAACGAACTTTGAGGAGGGGGCTATGCTGGTTTTTTCTTTCGTTTTCAAACTTCATGCAGTTCTTCCTTACCAAAAGTGCTTGCTTTGGATTGCTTCTCATGTCCGAAGGTCAAAGGTCACTGTTACTTTAAATAGAAAATTTGTTTTCGTGCAGTTCTAAGCAAATCCTGCGCAGGCGACACATCCACTTCCGTGAAATTCTTTTTGAACACGTGAAAGGGTCACAGGTAACGAACCGACGAAAGGGTTTTCAAATTTACTAGTTTGGTTTGGTAAAAGGTAGTTAGAAGTAGGTAAAAGGTAGTTAGAAGTAGAAAGAAAGATAAAAGATCCCAAATATTGGAATGGACACAGCAGATTTATTTTGATCGCTTTTGTGTCCCCAAAACCCCTGCAGGTGGGGGATCGGGAAAAATGTGTATCGTATGAGGCGACTAATGAGCGGAAACCCTGCAAAATCGTTTCCGCCGCGACACTACTCGCCAGAGCGTGTACTAGGTGGGGTTACTACCGACGCCAAGATGGCGGACGAGTGGTTACACAACTGGTCGGTAAAGAAGATGAAGGCTGAATTGAGTGCTACTACCATGGCAGAAAAAGTGATTTAGTTGAGAGGTAACATATATTATATTTCGTATTGAAGAAAAGCTTCAATTATTGTTGGTTTGCAATCAGTGTCACCATTCATCGGTTCGGTTAGTCGAGGATTCGTCTGGAACGTCAGTAACTGTCGCTGTCATAGAAAGTGAAAGTTACGTCTGGGGACAGTCCGGAATACATAATCATTATTAAATCATTTTAGTTTTTGATGGGCGGATATCTCCATTCCTATCAATAATGCATGAGGTGTTAATTTCTTTAATGAGATCAAGGTGTGAAGATAGATAATTGACAGATTTTAAGCGGGTTTGAACAAGCAAGGGGGGGGGGGGAGGCTTGCAATTGACGATTATGAACGTGTTGGGCAGAACAACAAAACGTGATTAATATTTACTTTGAGGATGTTCTGTTATGGTATTCTCTATTTTACCATGAAATAAGAGTTAAGGTAAACAACGGTGTTATTAAGTTGGTTATTGTATTTCTACAAACTAAAATGACAACTCACCAGGATAGTTGTCAAACGTCCAGTTGAGGTCCGCTAGGATGGAAGGTCCTAGCAAAAACGATAGAAATTCAGGTCGTTTTATCTACGGGCTATTCAGCACACGTCAGTTCAGTTCAGTCGTTCAATCGTCAAGACCTGTCCTCGCTCAGTCACGTGATATCTGATCAGATGTCTAGATGACCCACAGGCTTGCTAGCCAGCATTTACTAGGCACTTTCACCACACACTTCCCTGTCATATTTGAGCTGTGGTCCGACCGTCCTCGGCCAGAAAGGCTCTGGGTTTGATACATGTGATCCGGGGTTACCCGTTCTCGGCCCCCTAGATCCTTGACATATGGAATCGGGGGTTACCCGCCATCGGCTACCCTGGATCCCTGACACGTGTAATCGGGGATTAACCGTCCTCGGCCACCCTAGTATGTGGTGTCCTGGCTCCCGCTTCTCTGGACAGGTTGTTTCCGTTCCAATTGGTCAGTTCCAGCACCACGGCCAAACTGATGTGCCTCGGATCTGAGAAATACGACGGGCGGAATGGTCCACCAAATGTTGGGCGCTGCATGGGAACTTGGGGCTGACCGATAAGTAAGGAGCGTCTGTCTCGATTAGAAGTCTGGTGGGTTGGATACATTTCTCACCACTGACCAGGACGTTGGGCGTCGTCGAATTTCGAAACCATTACCGACACGATGAAGTAGGTGCTCGGGAAACGCGTCAGCCAAGCCTGGATGGCTTCTTCCGTGCCACTAAAGCAGTGCAGCTGTATTTTCTGCTCTGGTGGGACCATCTCCCTTACCCCATCCAGGCACCTCATATAGGCTTCACGGAAAGTGTTCCTCAATGAGGTGGAGTTTGGGGTAAGAAGTGGCCTTCCCGCAGTCCTGGATGTTGGAGGACTGGATCCAACGGCCGCCGGATTTTACCAGGTTCTGTGTATGTGCTGCCTGAACGTCGGGTTCTCACCTTGAGGACCAGGAGCGCTTCCGATGTCCACTCCCTTACGTCTCCTTCGTTGCACGTTTGATCTCTCAAACGTCAGGGTCTCCGGCAGACTGAAGTTTGCTCGTACCATCTCTTTCCTCGTTGGGCTATTCTTCCGTGTCATCTTCTGTCCGGAAGGAACATATGAAACATCCCGCCTTCGGGAGTACTTTGGACTATCCGTCCGAGTCTTCTTCTCTGTGGACGGGACAGTCCAGACATCTTGCCTTCGGGAGTACAGGGGTGTCAGCGTTGCAGTTGACAGATTTTGCGTTTTCATTCCGTTTTCATTCCATTTCATTCGCGTTTTCATTTCATTTCGTTCTCAAGATTCAATTCGTTCCGTTTCCGACCCAGACGTGTTTTCTTCGTTTCGTTCTGCTTCGTTCAATGTTAAATCCTCTCTACCCTAATCGTTCCGTTTCGCTCCGTCCCTGTCCGAGTGAAGCTTTCGTTTCGTTCCGTTCTACACTCGTTCCGTTCCGTTCCATCGGCGAGGCGCTTGTACATTGATGTGAAACAAAATGGCGGTGGTAACTGAGGCAGCCTCAAAAACTTATCGACTCTTGATCAGCTTTTTAAGACAACTCTTACTGTCTCTTTATACTCTNTGTCTTCGGCAGTATGTCTCAGTGAGGTAGCACTATAAAGTCGGCATCAGTTCCGCGCTATCACAAGGAGACAAACACGAACATAACGCAGCCTCCCAAAATACACACACATTCACTACACGCATGCATCTTGCACACAGGGGAGGCCTTCCTTAAATGACCTTAGCTGTTAATAGGACGTTAAACAAAATCAAACAAACAAACAAAAAAAGTTTCGTCGAGTTTTCAGGCTTAATGTACAAGAATCTCTCGAACATACTGTATTTATACGACTCGTATTACGTACCTGCTATATCTGGTCATAAACTAAGGTGTTCAGAGTTTCAGAATTCGTCAATCTAAAACCCTTAAACATGTATCATTACTCTGAACACCTTAGTTAAGGTCCAAGTATAGCTATTGCAAATTATCGGATCCCTTATATAATTCACAACAGCTGTTAATCGGAAGTTCTTTTAATTAATAATGTTAAAATAAAAGAATATCCCCAATAATATGCTTCGAATATCAAGTATATAATTATTATAGGGGTTAATTTTTATATCACTATTATTATTAATTATTAACCGAATTCAGACTCATTTGACCACATCATGATTATAAAAACCATCATAGTCAGTACATATGACTGTGGCTATATATTGTTTGATTTTAATGAATATTGCTAAGCATGTACAATTTACAAAAGACTGCAAGTTTAAAGCTGAGCAAAATCTATGCATTATTAATTAGCATAATGTCCTCTGATTGGTTGCAGGTCCTTTTGATCAACAACCATTCAATAACTTTCATATAAGCCCTCGTGGGGTTGTACCAAAAAAAGACGGCAAATTTCGCCTTACCCACCATTTAAGCTATTCTAAATTTTCTTCAGTGAATGATAGCATTGAAAAAATAAAAATTAGAGGAACTGCAGTCAATTTTAGGGACTTTACAATTTGCAACAGTTGTGGTAGTACCTGGGAAAGCTTTTCTTCGAAGGCTCTTTGATCTCACGATAGGTGTTCAGAAAGCACATCATTTTATCAGACTTACAAAAGAGGCTCGGGCAGACTTACAGATGTGGGAAACCTTTCTTCTAGAATATAACGGGTGTAGTTTCTTCATGAATGATAGACTTTTATCAGCCTATCAAATATGTATGTATACAGATTCATCAACATCAGTAGGATTTGGGGCAGTATATGGGAAACACTGGTGTTTGGGTTAATGGTCCCCTGAAACTAGAGGACATTACATTACAGCATTAGAGTTGTACCCTATTGTAGTAGCTGTGGTGATGTGGGGACATTTATTGGCAAATCATAATACAGTAAACATACATACCGACAACCTGGCTTTGGTGTCAATTATTTATAAGCAAACTTCAAAGGACAAAATCATAATGCGGATGGTTCGATGTTTGGTTTTATATTGCTTAAAGAACAATACTTTATTCCGCGCTCAGCACATCAAAGGTTCACACAATGTGTTAGCAGATGCGTTATCTCGTTTGCAGGTCAGCAAGTTCAGGTATTATCATCCGCTTGCCGACAAGGAAATCACTCCAGTGCCTGCTCTAGTATCACCGGACCAATTTTTCAAAACTTAGAAACAATCTTGAATGCATCCTTGTCTACATCCTCCCATAAACTGTACAACAGATCATTAGTGCAGATACACTCGTTTACAAGTAAATTTTTGGGTCAATCATTGACATTCCCTGTACCAGTATCTTACCTAGCCATATATATAGCTCATGCCCATCACCAAGGCCTTTCTCAGAGCACAATGTCTTCTCAACTCTCTGCGGTGGCATATGTTCACCAGATACCCCATAGAAAATGTGAATGGGATCCCACCGGGATCCCACCGGGATCCCAGTGGAATGAGTGGGATCCCACTGGGATTTTGAATCCCAGTGGGATCCCAGTGGGATATTCTTTATATTCCCACCGGGAATTTTCATCCCACTGAGAATTTTCATCCCACTGGGATGTTCATCTCCCTTAAATGTTTTCATTTACTAAGTATTTTGAAAACATTTTATCATAAAATTTTAAACTGAAACAAAACTTTTAAATGGGGAAAAAAACATGGAATGTTCAATGTTCCAGTCATATACTTGTAAATCTATACATAGGCAAAATTGAAATATGTACAAATGACATGGAATGTTCAATGTTCCAGTCATATACTTGTAAATTCTTCTTGTAGGAAAAAATAATTTAACAGTTGATAATTATGTTTAAATAACATTGAATATGAGGATTTAACTATGTTCTAGGATGTTGGGTGGAATGGATACATATTTGCAGTTGTCCATCTCCATCTGGACGCATTTCTTTATAATTCTCCTCACTGGTATTACACAGTTGACATCCTTAACAACTTGTTGGATGTGACAGCATAAATTTTTACCACAAGACTTGTACTTGAGAAGTGTGTCATTTTTCAGAGATTCTTGAAAAGATATTACTCTGCCAGTGCTTTTATATTTCATCATCACAGCAAAATTGTACTCTGCACATTGCATGAAAAATTAAACTTCTCCAACAAACATCATCTGATCATCTTCAAATAAGACTGTACTGTTGTTCCTGGTTTTGCTTCTGTCATATTCTGCAGATTTGTATAATTGGTTTCCTCTGCGATACCTCTGAAAGGAATACACTTCCTTTCCATCTAGGTTGTTTTCCTGCAAAACCTTCTGTACAACATCAATGTGATTGTTGGCAGAATAAATTCTTTTCTTCCCCAAAACAGCATTTGTGTCTCCATCCTCAATACCACCAGCATCCTCCCTATTAGTAAATTAAGTGTTAGCTATTATAATTGTAAATAAAACCAGCTTTGCATAGTATAATTGATCTACAATTGAGTTAGTCTTAATGTAATCATTTTTATGAATTTCAGAAATTTAATGACAATATAATTGAAGTTAAAAAAAAAAGTTTATGCCTTATAATGTTCTATAGAATATCATAAAAAATGTAATATTTACTGAATGACAATCAAGTACTGAAATAGTCAAACCTTGAAATCTTGGAAGACAACTTGGTAAGTAATCCAAGTAATGTATCACTGTTGCACTTTTTCATGATACTTTTCACAAGACCTGGGAGAGACTTTGTCATTGCAACTGCAAAGGTGATCTGAAAAACATTGAGATGTTTAATATTTGATGTGCTATTTAAACAAGTTTTCAAAGGTGCAATTGTAGTGAACTCTAAACTTACAAAACTCTATCAGTCCAACAGCATGCCTTGGTTATTTTTATATTCTTGCTGACACATACATAAATGGATTACTGGTGCCAAACATGAATTAGTCTCCCTTTGTCATGAAAATTTCGACCAGGACAATCAAGCAATAAAAACAAAAAATTCATATTAACACAAAATTATATTTCATAGAACAAATCTAGGATTTAGGAAAATGTCTAGCTCACCTGACTGTTGACATGTCGAGTGCCATGGAACATGCTTTTGAGATGAGAATTCATTGATTCAAACCCAAAACATGAAAAATGGAACAATGGCCCAAATGACCTTACACAGTCCGGCAGATGCCGAAGGAGGTGAAGGTTCATTGTTTGTTTCTCGACACCTGAAATACAAATGATGTGTTTTAAATTTTTTATTCACAAGATAAATATTGGAAACACTTTGTAAAATGCACAAAAAAAGATACTCTTCTCTTCTGGTATATTGACAAAAACACATTTTTTTTTTACAAAAGAATGAGCAAAATTACCATAAATGGAAGGGAAAATCCTGCAGAAGTCCAGAAGCATTTCTTCAGCAAAACAGATATCTTCTGATGTTATCCTCTCCTTTGTTAGCAGAGCCATTCCTGTCACTAGTAGACAGTAGTGAACAAATGCTTCTGATTCCAGTATGCCTTTCAATACTGGCACAGAGAAGTGGATAAGCCATTCTCGACACTCTGTGGCTGAAATATAAATTGATCACTTACAATATTCTATACCTGAATGAAAATAGTTTCATAGATTACAGCTTTGACTGGTAAACAAATATTTCATACTTCCACTCCTCAAAAATGGTTACCATGATTTATCTTTCGTTTTACCAAACATTTAGGTGTATGTGCGTGTGTACCTTTCCAGTGTTTTGCCTCCTCCAGACCTCTTTGTCGTCGAGCAACAAAATCTGGTACCTTGATTTGAAGCAGTCTTCTGTTCAAAAGAGCCATCTGCAAAAGGATAAAAATGAAACCAATTAATATAGGATTGACAGGAATAACATTACCAGATTTCTTTAATTTATCTTTTAGGAACAGACACAACAAAAATGTCTTTGATAAAAGTTAATTCATTTTGCTAGCAAAGCTTTAAAAGGATTGTAACCCTGGATAAATAAAAGATATTATTATTATTATTATTACCTTATCACCTATATAGAACTTTTGAGTTTTATATGTGGTATTAAGCCAGAAATTTAATAGTGACTTGGTGATCCCCAACAGAACACAGTGCATCCAATCAATAGGGAAGACTTTGGTGAGGTCAAGATATTTGAGTAGCAGTAATGATGAAGCTCCCTTCACTCCTCTTTCCTTGAAATAAAAAAATTCTACAGGTTATTAATAAGAAAAAAACATCATCCCAATTCAGACTTGAGACATACATGTACACATATGCGTTAACATACAGAAATTTCTAATAATGATTCATAGTTTTCAAAACGACACTTATTAAACATGGTTTTTTGAAATGCGTTTGCTAAAATATTTATGTTTATCTGCATACAATAAAAAATCACAAATATTTGAAATATTATGTCCACACAAGTTTACAACAAAATGATGCCAAGGAAGACAATACAAACAGAGAGACTTTATCATGAATAGTAAAACATTATGAGTTCCACTTACAGCTTGACCAGATCTAGCCACTTTACGGATGTCTTGTAAAATGGAAAGGTGTGTTCGCAGCTGGTTCCTCTCAAGAAATGGGTAGTATCTGTGCATTGGAGTTCTGGGGTTTGAATGTCCTTCATCAAAACAGCTAACACAACCAAATTTACCATTGAACTGTTTCATGTTAGCTACTAGAGCCTTTGCTGGTAAATCTAGACATGATGCAAGAAGTTGACACTTCACTGTCCTCTTTCCAAAGCAAGTTATCACTTCCATTCCTAAAACAAAAGTAACTTCATAATAACCATGTAAGTTTTATTTCTAATATAAGAGATACTAAAAGGATCATGGCACTCAATATCGGAGGATCTGTATAAGATTTATCTAAATTTCTTTTCCTTTCTTTGCACTTTATTAATTATTTTCATGACGGGCAAGTCAATAAAGAAATTGGACCTAGCATTAATCAACAGATTTCAAAATCAAATTATACAAATTTGAAACACTCTAAATCACAACATCATACAGATCTACCACATATCTTTGAACTTGAGCTGTACAAAGCTGACACATTATTTTTTCAATTACCTTCACTGCTCAATACTGCAATTGTTTTCATCAGGTTGGATAAATAGGTGAGCATGTTTGGCTTTTCTATCTGGCAGTGAAGATAACATGGAAGAATGTACTTCTTTGTAAACCTAAAAATCACAATACATTTCCTGACTTGTAAGCACTCGGAACATAAACCCCAGTATCTCAATTGTAACTGTTTATAATAACAATATGTATTATATATAAATATATGACAATATGATACATTGGTGCTTAAAAATGAATTGAAGTGAACAAGAA
The DNA here is from genome assembly GCF_002113885.1 of Mizuhopecten yessoensis. Lineage (NCBI taxonomy): Eukaryota > Metazoa > Mollusca > Bivalvia > Pectinida > Pectinidae > Mizuhopecten > Mizuhopecten yessoensis. Next base: position 1,601,939 of record NW_018405627.1, read on the forward strand.
AACATATAAATGTGCCTACGAATTGGAACGCAAACCTTTATGTAACAATCAAATGATATATTACAAATTACACAGTGGTCCTTTCTTAGACCATAGTTTACATCCACCAATGAATTTTTAAATTATAAGCTGCTCTAACTTATCAACAAACATTAACATTTTTACCTTAGCTGAACTGGCAATTCATTGATTGCAACATACACAGGCCACAGGTTTCCTTTCTTGGAGGAGGAAAATACTGCTACACCATCTACAATACAAAACACACACCAACTGAGATTTTCTTTTCACATCTCATGTCAATATTTTTTCAATACTCAATTTCAATAAAAGAATAGTTCATGATCAACTATTTTTGAAGAGATAGCTGGACAAGGAAAATGAACAATGACTGAATTTTTAGAACAATGCAACTTTTCAGAGCATTACATTTAAGCACAGAAATAGTATAAATGTTGAACTTTGATGATCCTGTTATATACTCTTGTAACAAATACGAATCATGCAAACACAATGAAAAGGTTACATGTTCAATGTATTCCATTAAAAATGTGTTTACCAAGAGACAAACGTATAAGTTATAATAATAACTTGAGGTTCGTTTATACCGCTTAATCACAACCTTGTTGGTAGGTTGTCTCAAAGCGGTTCACAAATTATTATCCGTGTTTAAAGGCCCTTCATACCTGTATTCATTGTGAAGGTTAAATGCAGAGTCTTATCGTTGGTATATTTCCTCAGTGCAACTAATCTCTTGTACTCCTGCCCATCACAAACATCTTCCCATACACCTGGCTCTGAATAATCTTTGTCTGTCATGACAGCTTCACAAAAGAGTTCATCTGTAAAAACAACATGGTATAATGTCAGCTAGTTGAAGAAACTACAACCGTCCTATGGAACTAAAACACTCCATGCACTAGTCAACATAATCGCCACTGAGAATTAAAACTGAGAATTTACATATTATTTAAACTTACATGAAGTGTCATTTACAATTAGGGACACGTGAATTCTTATACATTAACATGTGTCCAAAGTGCAGTTTTGACAAAAAAATATATAATATATTTTGGCTCAACCTCTTATCCAATCGGACAAATACCTGTGAATAATTCCTGAATTTGTTTTTCAACATTCAGATTGTTGTATTCCAGAACTCTTCTTTCAGCTGTACATGAGCATGTATCACTGGAATTTTCCAACTCAACCTGACAGATCTCACAAAAGAAATGAACTTTTGGTTCCTGCAACTTAGCACACTTTCTCATTATTTCTTTCACTTTATACACAGAGTTTGTAATTCCCCACGATCTGTCAAGTGATGCAATAATGGCAAGTAAATCAGAAAATGCATCTCTTGTCAAAGAATGTTTGTTAACAAACATAACTATTGATGTATAGAAAGACAACTTGGTGTGGCAGCAACCATCAAACAAAGGGCAGTCAAATTGTTCAGTTCCACCATCAGTCTCGCTACAGTCATCATCAGTGTCTGAAATTTCAATCTGTATTGAACCATCACTCATTGATGTTGTACTTGAGACACTGCTAGTACTCGTAGAGGAATCATCACTAGTACTCAAAATAGCACTACTTGAGGAATTGCTTGCATTTTTACAAACTTTGCCTCCAGATATTGATGAGGCCACTTCAGGAAATTCTTCATCACTGATGTCACTTGATGATGATTGCAAATGCACATCCGCTGTAGTTTTGCTCAGATACTGTTGACTTAACCGCGCTGTCTTGTAATATGAAGCACGTTTGTTATTGAAACCGTGAACTTTTGATTTTTGACGGCGTTTCTTTGGTGTTTGAAATTCATATGCATCATCTGAATCTGTACACAGACTGCTGCTGGAATTCATGCCAAGATTAAGTCTTTACACTTTAGAAGGTTGAATTGACGATCTTTCACATTCAATCTACTGGACTTCACCTGAAAGACGAATATTTTCACATATAGTCGCTTACAAAAAAATGTCAGTAAAAATCTAAGCCTACTCATCAAAATAAAAATGATAAATAAGTTAACATTCATCTTCAAATTCCTGTTTTGAGTACAAATCAATTCATAATTTCATGATTTTACATTATATTGTTAACTTATAATTAGTTTCAGTTCTAATTTCAAGACTGAATAAATTTACAAAAAAGATCGATGATAATATTTGATTGGCAACTATACATACTTATACACGGCCAGTCAAGGTACATTACCGAACAAATTAGCGAGAATCTCAACATTTGATAATTATCTTCAGAATGTTTGGTATGAATATATATATGTATACAACATTTCTAAACTTTTAAGTTAATTCCTTCTTTCAGAAACACACTATTTTGCATTTATCTATCTATCTATATATTCTGCATCACCCTCTTTCGAGTATTATATGCAGCGTGCGCGTCTGTGCATGTTAAAAGGTATTGTGTGGTGACCGAAATAGAAATGATAAAGTGCGGACTGGTGCATGCATAAGGGAGAGAGAGAGGAAAGAAAGAAAAGTGTGATGAGAGAGTATTTGGTGCTAAGAAAGGTCTATAAGTTTAGACCTGCTACTGCCCATACAAGGGCATATTTTATGGAACCTCTGATAGCTCCTGTTGTACAAAAAAGCGGATCTAATCTATTATGGACTATTATTGTCGATTGTGTCACATTCACGTGGACAAAAGACTACTTTTTTAAGCTTGAAATAGGTCTTCTGATAGCATATGCCATTTAAACTCGTACAATTTGCATACGGAAACAAAAAAAGGTGCATGCATTTAAAAGTTTGTTTTTTTGAAAAGTGCGTTCCCGTTTTTGGGCCTAGCTACTGTAAACAACACACGTGTAAGTTACTATGTGATTAATTCCTACCTCCTTAGGAGTATCAGAAAACAAATTTTGTAAACATACCTTTTCTATCGATCGGAAGAAATCTCAAATTATATTCAACAATTTGAAGGAGTGCATTGGGCAAGTATGTGTGAATAGAAATCGTTTCAACAGTGTTTATCTTTATCACTTGCATCAGTATCTTTACCGCGCAATGCTTGGTTGACCTAAAAATCAAATTTTGTTGGTAAAACATTTGCCCTTCATAATTTAAAAACGATTGTCAGAATATTTTTTTCTCACTATTTAATCACAATAAAAGGAATAATATCAATAGTTTGTTTTTATTTTCCTGAAATATGAATAAAAAAAAAGTTTTTGCTATAAAATTTCGTTTCTACTGACCATTTTTAAAATTCACTTTACCGAAACATTCCCGAGGTGAATCGGTGTAAAGCTATTATACTTGAGAAGTTTCGGATTTCACGGAATTTAAATGACGCAAAGCTGACTTTAAATATGAAGTAAATTTCATATGAAATTTTGTTTATCTTTGTAAATTGAGTTAATGAATACGACGGCTACTTTCGATTAACTCATTGTCCGATATAATAATTATTTGATGCAAATTATCTCCCCTCGCCCCTCGCTGTGTTCGATGGGGACCAACTGTAACCTAAGGATGCTGGATATCGATGATTATTACGAGCTAAAAAAATCTAACTTTTAAAACTTAAAATTTTGGAGGGGAAAAAAATAAATACTTCAAAATGGAGAAGTTAGATATAATATATATTTACCCATTATTTCGTATCAGCATCCGCAGCATATCCGCAGCGCCATCTATCTGTCGTCTCGAATGACCTCCAAGAAACCGCCAAATACGACTTCGTAAACTTTCCTCGATTACAGTTGTCAAGGTACGGCATATTTTTCAAATAATCATAATGTCTTCAATCGTCCTGATGATCTGGATTAACGACGATCCAATCCAAGGCAACATTTTGAAGATAAGTACGATCGTAGAGCCAAGGATTGCCTTTGGGGAATATCGTGAAGGACAACGTGTTCGGGTAAAATGTCCAGGATTTGGAATTCAAAGTGGCGTCATAGGAAAGATCGGTGGTAAGTTATCCTTTGTCATTTTCAGAAACATTGAATATAATAAACGATATAATTTACGTTTAACTCGAATGATCAAACAAAACTACGGTAGCGCCATTATAAAATGCATATTTATGTTACGATGTCAATGGGGGTTGAGCCACCGCCATTTCAAAACCCAAAGAGTCGTCGTAATGATATAAGAAAGTGTCGTAGTGTTTGTTGTAAATATGATTTCGAGGGATGATATATTAAGGTCATATATTTATATGAAATATGTGTTTATGTTACTTTCTGGGACCACGGCAATCCTTCAAAGAAATACAGGAAATACCAGTGTGTCCAAGTTTAAATGGGGGTCATTTAATAAATTATTATTTAATAAGTCACGGAATGAATAAAGGACTAGAGGTGTTAAGGGTAAAATTCATTCGACAACTGGATTAGGAGATATTGCATTACAAAGAGAGATATAAATATCGTCTGGTGTGCGCTATTTGGTTGAAAATTGAAATTGAAAATAGATTCAAGTTGAATTTTTTACTTTTAATGAGGCCAAAAATGACCCATAACGCCCCAAATCCTTTGCATGTTTCATCAGTACAGATCTATAAAATTATCATCATTATTGATGACTTGTTTTTGTCATTATTACACATTAAGATGACTCCAAAAGGAAGGAATTCCAGGAATTATTAGCTGGCCCTGGGTTTAAAAAGCTGGTGGAAACTGTTTGTGGAGGAAAGCCGATGGAAAAGGAGTCGGGGCCATATCTAGTAGAGGATATTGATGCCATTGCCAGTAAGAGTGATGATGGGCTTACCACAGGCACTGCTGCACCAATCAGAATTCCCAGGATCAAAAAGAAGGTGTGTATTTTGATTTGTTCAGCGCAACCAAAGTTTTCAGGCAGATGCTTGTGTGTGTGTGATAGAAAAGTTCAATTTGTGCACATAGAACATGTGACAGATAATTAACTACATTTAGAAAAAAAGCAACATCATGTTGTAAATAGATAGTTAAAAAAACACTTTAATACATGTTGACATTAGCCAGTTGTGTATTTTGTAAGTTAACATTTTTTTTCAAACTGGTCACAGCTAGAGGTTATATATGTAATCTTGTATAAAAGATAAAAAAAACCCCGATATGTATATAATGCAAACTATATGGGTCAAAGAAGTAATATAGACGGTAAAATCCCATATCACACTGGATCATAATGGAGGTATGTACATAGGATACAAATTACTTAAAATATTATATGGGGCAAAGAAGTAATTCCAACAGTGTGGACATGTTTAGGTACATACATTTGTATAACATTTTCAAAACTTTATTCTTCTGCAGAGATCACTTCGTGACATGCATCAAGATGGGTCAGAAAATGAAGCGTACAGTAATAACGGTATGTATAGTTTTTATATATATTTGCAAATGGCTCAAGAATATATTGTTGATACTTTATATGTGATGGTCTGACAATAATATTTTCTTTTGTGTGGTCCTTCCAAAAAGATTTTAGTTAAAATAACTATCACTTTAAGTTCAAGTTGTGTTAATTAAACTGATATGCTGACAAGGATGCTAAGAAATGCATAAAAAGAACAAATTTGGTCTTATTTTGTTTTAAAAAATCATGTCCGTCCATACACTCTTCATATTGGATAATTCATTGACTATTGAATTTCTCATTTAAAGGTTCTGAACATGGAGAAATAACTTCTGATGACGACCTTCAGTTAATAAACAGACCGTTAAAAAAAAAGACAAAAACACAGACAACAAACCAAGATATAGAGGTATATATATATGTAGTGATGTTTCAATTTTTGCTGCAGCACCATCCAAGCTTCCTTTTACTTTTTTTATTTGATACATGTATTCATTTTCTTACTTTTTTGTTAAAATTAATAAACATGACAATTTGCTATATGACCATCAGTCTTGCTCCTTTGCGATTGGCAGAGACAGGTTTTGTGTACCAACATTACAACTATCCTTTCTTAATCTTTGTTGGGGTGATCAATATTAAAGGTGATTTTCAAGTTTAGGATTTTGCTGTAATATCCATAGGTTGATTTCAGTTAGGCTAATTTGATTTTCATCTTTTGCAGTAATTTAGGGGACATCGATTGGTAACAATCCCTATTTAGAATTTTTGGATATGTGGACATGCAATAGCTGATATTTTTAACCTTCTGTCTGCAATTAATGCTCGACCTTTGGCAGAATTATTGATTTAATAAGTTGATATTCCAGGCGTTGAAAGTAAAGAAAGACGTTGCAAAGACAAAGAGGGATGCACAAAAAGCGAGAGAAAAAGTTGGTCAAATGGTATCTTCAGTCTTGGTGGATGGAGATGGGCATGTGGATACTCCATCAGTTTCAGAAAAGGTAAACAACTGAAATAGCAGTCCTGAAACAGGACAGTACTGCAACAAAGTTAGAGTTACCTTCCCATTTATGGAGTTGTGTCCTTTTCTTTTAAATATTCTGGAAAACAGGTGTATAAGTTAAGGCTGCCAATATGGCAACAGTTCTTGTTATCATTTTGAGGATTTTGATGAAATTACACTCATCCGGATCCGATTTAAAAATAGTAACTATGTGGAGAGGAGGTATTTGTTAACCCTAGGGTAACAATTTTCTTCAGGCTTGGATTTTACATTGTAATCACTTAATTCTTCTAACAGTTGATTGCCATTGTCAACAACACCAATACCATACTTGCCATGGTGCATCAGCTGTTTGAAAAACAGGCAGATATAGAAAGGCAGTTGGCAGAAATCACTTCTTGTAAGCAGTGTGTGAAGGCAATGTACAAGGTAACAAGTCCCTGCAGGTAGGGCGTAAGAATTGTACCTGCTGCCCCCAATTGCATGATCGTAAGAGGCGACTAAATTTGGGACCTTATCTCTTCTCTTCTTTCTAAATAACTTTCTTCTTCCTAATGTCTCTCTTGACAATGCCTCACTTTTGGTCATTTGTTGAGCGTTCGCCCCTGTGAGGAAGGTTTTGGGTTCTGTCCCCTGGCCGAGACATACCAAAGTCTTTAAAAATGGTAGTTTCTACTCCTGCTTAACGCTCAGCAAATTAGGAGTGGGACGACTGGTTCGCCCGTTGTCAGTATAATGTGACCGGGTGGGGCGTCCTGCTGGGTGTCTTCGGCAGTATGTTTCAGTGAGGTAGCACTATAAAGTCGGCATCAGTTCCGCGCTATNTGGCCCCAGCAAAAAGAAGAGCTTTGAGGAGTAAGTGTATATCGTCACATATGGAAATATAGCTTTAGTGTTGGTAACTCTTTCTCTGAGATATGTACAAAGACCTATACACAACATCTTTGCAGTTGTTAATTTGTGAGTAAATAAGATTGCACCTTTTTTGAGATTAATGCTCATTAATTTCTTTTACAATAAGTTTGTTCTGATACTTAAAACCCAAAAAAGTAAACAGATATAAATGCACAAATTATATTTTGATTCATTTTATTGTTTTGCAGGTCACCTCTTCCAGCTCTATGGGAAGAGTCTTCGTGACGACCAGAAGGAGTCTCTATGGATGAATGACATTGTAAAGAAGATGAATGACAAAATCAGAGGAATCAAAAATAATAAATACAAATTATAAAACTCAAATTTTTTAGAGATTTTTTTTCAGTTGGTAGCCAGTAACCTGACAAAGATCACAGTGGAATACTGACTAGGACCTTGGTGGGATGTTGACCTGGATCCCAGTGGGATCTTGACTGGGATCCCGGTGGGATCTTAACCGGGATCCCATTGGGATTGAATGGGAATCCCACCCAAAAATCCCACTGGGATCCCACCCAAAATCCCAATGGGAATTTCACTGGGATCCCACTGGGATCCCACTGGGAATCCCACCCAAAAATCCCAATGGGATCCCACTGGGAATTCCAGCGGGATCCCACTGGGATTCCCAGTTGAATTTTCAGTGGGGTACGGGGTCTAGAAGATCCAACTAAAATATTTATCATCAAAATAATTATAAATGCATTGCACGCCTAGCCCCCTCATGTGACACGCGACTTCCAATTACACAGGAAGTTTTAGAGAAAATTGTTGCTTCGCTGACATTTATAATTCCTGAGAATTATGACAAAATAATGTATGCAGCGATATTTACTTTGGTATTTATTTGTTTGGCACGCATAGGAGAACTGCTTCCTAGTAATCTTTCACAAGTGGAAAGGGTTTTGCAAATTTCGGATATTCATTTCGACACCTCGAAAATCCCGTTGTCAAATGTTAGTGACTTTCACAGAATTTAAACATAATTTGGCAAAACGACCCCACCGAATACCAGTGTCCTCTATTCCAGGATCTCCTATATGCCCAGTACACACAATGCAAAAGTATTTGCTACTAAGAAAAGATCATACTGGTTGCCTCTTTCAGAATCAATCAAAAAAACCTTTAATGAGATCGACTTTTGATTTAACAATACGTCGGTCCCTCAGATTATGTGGTCTTGACAGTAGCCGATACAAGGGAGACAGTTTCAGAATAGGTGGCGCCACCGCAGCAGCATTGAAAGGGTTTTCGGATGCTCAAATAAGATTACTGGGAAGATGGAAATCAGATGCATTCAGGAAATATATAAGATCTCCTTCACCTTCATAGACTTCAACTGTTACTGTAGGCAACGTTTGTATTAGCTTAAAACAATTGTGGCGGGATGTCCAGTTTTAAGCTAGTACCATATACTAGTTTGTAAGTAAGGTTGTGCAGGTGTCATCTTTGTGACGGGAGTTCCGAATGTTGCTTGCATAGCTTTTCTTTCTTTAGTATACAGATGTGTTATGTTTATCTCTGTATCTATTATGTATGAACATGTCGGCTGTTTCCAGAAAGGATGGAATGTGTGGTGCCAGAGACTATTAGGTACACTAAAGTCCTATTCGCGGTGCTAGAATGAACTGTTCAACACCGTACAGAAAAGGACATATAAAGGAACTATCCAAATATACACATAACAAATGGACAACTATCACATTGTGTCAGAAATGTGAGCATTCTGGTGTTCCCCTGCAGGTAGGGCGTAAGAATTGTACCTGCTGCTCCCAATTGCATGATCGTAAGAGGCGACTAAATTTGGGACCTTATCTCTTCACTCCTTTCTAAATAACTTTCTTCTTCTTAATGTCTCCCTTGACAATGCCTCACTATTGGCCATTTGTTGAGCGTTCGCCCCTGTGAGGAAGGCTTTGGGTTCTGTCCCCTGGCCGAGACATACCAAAGTCTTTAAAAATGGTAGTTTATACTCCTGCTTAACGATCAGCAAATTAGGAGTGGGACGACTGGTTCGCCCGTTGTCAGTATAATGTGACCGGGTGGGGCGTCCTGCTGGGTGTCTTCGGCAGTATGTTTCAGTGAGGTAGCACTATAAAGTCGGCATCAGTTCCGCGCTATCACAAGGAGACAAACACGAACATATCGCAGCCTCCCAAAATACACACACATACACTACACGCATGCATCTTGCACACAGGGGAGGCCGTCCTTAAATGACATTAGCTGTTAATAGGACGTTAAACAAAATCAAACAAACAAACAAGCATTCTGGTGACCTTTGAATGTGCACTACGTCTGGAATATAGATCTTGTTACAGCACATTGTTTTACCACATATATGGACACTTATTTCTGTTAATTATGTTTGTAAATATATTTCTGAAAGCTTTCAAAAATGCATAAGACCTAATCGTTGCCTTTCTGCTGTTTCATTGGCGGCATCTCCGATGGAAAAATAACATGGAATAATAACGTTTTAAAATATACTTTTTCTCATCGTAGATTTGTGGCGGTTTTATGAGCTGTAATTTCATCAAAAAATATTATTAAGTAATATGGACGATTAATAATAAATTCAACGGCCACCCGTAGGTGAGCCATTTACGGCATTTCGTCGTTTGGAGTTATATCTATAGATTTTGATGAACGGAGGAAACAGCAGGAGGCAATTATAACATGTGCCGAACTTATTGTTTGTAGTTATTTAGTATATGTTGACTTATGTCAAACCCTAAGTGAGTCGTCAGAAGAGAAAGGAAATGAGGAAGAAAAATGCAAAGTCTTGCTTATAAGACTTATTTTTATTTGAATTTCTAATTAATTTTATCCTCGGTTACACAAGCGGCTCCACTTACGCCAGACACATATTGACCACGCGTACATCACGTGAACGGTCAACGCTGATTGGTCAGCTAAAGCGGTCACGGTTGAGTGGAGCGCACTTGAACCTCACCTTCGTCAGGGATCATTAACAGTGCACAGACTGATTTTTGTAAATATTGACAAAATTGCACCCTCCACCACCCCTCTGACGCCTTCCTTTCGGTTAATGTTGTTTATTCAGTTTATTTAATGCATTTCATTGTAATAATTGGTATATTTAAACCGTTACTACAGTATAAAAGATGTACATGTATATATAAAATAACTTATACGTTAAGGTTATACAGAAGGAACAAGTAGTTTGATTCATTTGTATTTGCGGTTTTATGGGCCGCAATTTCATCAAATTATTATTATTATTAAGTAATATGGACGATCAATAATAAATTCAACGGCCATAAATGCCTACTTAACTATAGGTACACACCTTAATCCATTAGGTATAGTCATACCTTGTTCAAAAAGTATGCAGACATTTTACACGCACGTTAGTCAAGTACAGAGCTTGTGCAAGGTATCATTCGCAAACCATTTATTTATATACAAGTTTTGTGTATGTTTAGTAATGAATTATGTTAAAATTGTGAATATAGCATATATACATCCTGTATCATGTACATTTGGTTGGTTTGGTTTGGTTTTGTTAAACCTCCTATTAACATCTTATGTCATTTAAAGTCGTGCCTCGATGTGTGTTGTAAAGGCGTGCAAGTGTGTATGTATGCTGGAGATTGGTTTTCGTGGAAATACAAAGTAAAACTGAAACAGACATCAAAGATATTAATGTGTGCTACATAGTTGTTCACTCATCACATCGATGTTATATTTCCACTAAACCTGCTATTATATTCCTCTCCCACTCGCACACATGACGATGAACATGTGAGCAACATAGGCCTTTTGTTATCCACTTTGATAAGTAAAAAAAAGAATCAGGACCTGGAACTCACTTCAGCCACAGGTGTTGAGCAAATATTATATGATATATATAATATACAATAATAACAATTGATATCTTATTCTTATAGCATATAAAGGGTGTCATGCACCTTTTAATTCACTTAAAATTGAGATATTTGAAAAAGCCAAGTTTGAGATGTGTCCAGAAGCCATATATATAACTCAGTACAAAACAAAAGGAAAGTATGTAGTCAATATGCAATTTATGTAAGTCTACTTAAATGAGTGAAGTTGTAAATGGCAAGTCAAAATATTAATTAGAAAGGAAATTATTGAGAAAACAAATTACTTTTCAATTGAAAATAACCGAAAAGACCCCCTGACGTAATCCGTCGTTTTATATAAACAATCTTTTAGTGACGATTGAATTTCTGTCATTTTTCATTCCGTTACATATGCTTGTTAAATTTTTACATGTTTGATATTTTTTGGGTTTTAAAGCTCGTTTTGAAAACAGCAAACTATATTTGTGATTTACCATACCCCTTTTGGTACCCCCAGAAACCCACTTTCTGTCAAAGTTTTACCTTAGTTTTTCCGCATGTCATACAATAGGACATCTTTGAATAAAATAAGGAGGTAAATATCCGATTATACCGGGGCCCAAAAAAGGGCCTTATAGACACCCTTCCTTTCCAAATAAAATATGAAACTGGTGTGTCCTAGGTATAACTACCCCCCCCCCCCCCCCCCCCCCTGTATAGGTGTTCGCCTACATATAGGTGAGGGTCACTTGTATGTAGGGGAACACCCGTTCAACCCAACTCTAACTTCAAAAAATAAGCCGTCATAATACTCAACTACAAACAAGAATTAGGCGTAATTATATGCGTCGCCTGTCCCGCTTTGTCAATATAATAAGCATTTGACATAGTGCATAAGGAAACGGACCTAAAAGCAAAATCATAACATTCATTTTTTTTAAGGTCCAGAAATTTCAGGTTTTTATCTGAAAAAGTGCAGAAATCCATGAAATGTTTTTAGAGTAGTAGGCTCTACTACCCATGATACATGTATGATTGAGGTTTGGTCGGTCTAGCTTTTATCCTTTGTCAGAAAGAGCCTAATATGCTAAACGCAAAAACCTTAACTTTGACAAGAAATTTGAGGTTTTTAGCCAAAATATACAGAAATCGTTGAAATGCTAGTAAACAGAGCAATGCATTCAGCTATACATCCCCTGATACACCTATGACCCACGTTTTGTTGCTCTAGGATTTATACTTTGTCAGAAACAGCCTAATATGTAAGAGCTAAACGCGAAACCTTAACGTTGAGTTTTTTTCTAAGTCGAGAAATTTGAGTTTTTTAGCCAAAAAATACGGAAATCGTTGAAATGCAAGTAAAGAGTGTAATGCGTTCGGCTATACATTCACATATGACTCAAGTTTGGTTGCTCTGGCATTTATACTTTGTCCGAAACAGCCTAATATGTAAGAGCTAAACGCAAAACCTTAACGTTGAGTTTTTTTCTAAGTCGAGAAATTTGAGATTTTTAGCCAAAAAATACAGAAATCGTTGAAATGCTAGTAAAGAGTGTAATGCATTCGGCTATACATTCACATATGACCCAAGTTTGGTTGCTCTAGCATTTATACTTTGTCAGAAACAGCCTAATATGTAAGAGCTAAACGCAAAACCTTAACGTTGAGTTTTTTTCTAAGTCAAGAAATGTGAGGTTTTTAGCCAAAAGATACAAAAATCGTTGAAATGCTAGTAAAGAGTGTAATGCATTCAGCTATACATCCAATGATACACATATGACCCAAGTTTGGTTGCTCTAGCATTTATACGTTGTCAGAAACGGCCTAATATGTAAGAGCTAAACGCAAAACCTTAACGTTGAGTTTTTTCTAAGTCCAGAAATTTGATTTTTTTTACCAAAAAAATGCAGAAATCAATGAAATGTTTTTAGTGCAGTAGGCCCCACTACCCTTGCTACATCTATGATCGAGGTTTTGTTGGTGTAGCTTTGTCAGAAACAGAGCTAAACGCAAAACTTTAACATTGTTGACGCCGCCGTCGCCGTCGGAAAAGCAACGCCTATGTGTCTTTCCGACATCCGTCGTAGGCGACACAAAATGACCATAGCTGTTGAAAGGACGTTAAACAATACTAAACCAAACCAAACCTCCTAAAACTACACACTACATTATGTCCACCCCCCTTCCTAAAAGCTATTTACTACAAACACATTCCGTTGACGGAACAAGTGAAAAACAAACTAACGTTACAAGAATTTTACCCGTCTCCTACATCCCGCTGACGGGACGTGTTATAAGTGAAAATAACAGCTAAATCCCTAGGTCCGGACGACTCAAAAGGGAGACTTACATCGCCTGAGAGGAAAGAGAGAAGTACAAATTCGGCAGCCAACCAGAAATGAGAACGAACACCTCAGACTACCCGGCTAAATACCTGAGAAATAATCTCTAACCAAAACACTCCACTTAACAAAATCCTTCGATTTTTTGGGGTTTTGTTTTGTTTTACGTCTATTAATAGTTAAGGTCATTTAAGGACGTGACTCCATGTGTGCTATGTATGCGGGTATGTGTGCTGGAGACAGGGTATGTCGGTGTGCTTGCCTCCTTGTGAAGGCGCGGATCTGATGTCGACATTATATAGCTATTTTACTGAAATACCAAGCCGAAGGCACCCAGCACTGTCAACGGGTGAACCAGTTGTTGCCATTACCCAACATACCCTATCTCCAGCACACATACACGCATGCATCCTTACATAATGCACACGGATGCACGATTTTGTTAAGTGGAGTGTTGTGGTTAGAGATTATTTCTAGGGTATTTAGCTGGGTAGTTGGCAAAACATTACTTACAATACCAGTCTATATAAAAGTGTGTAGATTAAACAGACTCAATTGAGTGTTTAAAACGTATGACATACTAGGCTTACCGAAAGCCAGCGATTTTACGCCAATAGAGACTAAGTCGTGAACTAACATGAACACTGTAAAACTAGTCTGTTAAAAAAGGATAAAAAAAACCCATTTACCCGCTATCATTTCTTTAAGCATGTTTTATTGAACTTTTTATACCCTTATTACCTCGTATTATGTACCCAACAGCGACACTTGATATTTGTAAATACAAGGAATGTAATAAGTTATGAACCCATACGTCCTTAACAATGCTAGTAGTTGTATTCCTGTAAAACGTTCATCACTTTGAGTGAAAGAAAAAGTTTGGTTACCTGTTTTCAGTTAAGGTGGGTCCATCCTTCTCAAATTTAGCGCCACTGCGCAGGAAGCTGCGCATGTTGGCTAAATTTCAGTATGATTTACGGTAACCTAACGACACCACGCTTGGATTAAAAAAGTGTCCTCAACAATTATTAACAACAATTAAGAACGTCAAAAAAACCAAAAAGTATCCAGTGCGACAATCTTTTATATTTAAATAATCGTATTTAATATGATATTGAACTCCCGTAAATAAGAACGAAAGTCGCTTACACCGGAAGTTTACCATCGCAGCTGATGACAGCGATATGACAGCTGCTGAGAATGAAGTCTGTAAGTGAAAGAATATGTGCTTTCCGTTGTTATTGCTCACTTATCTACATGTTGAATAGAACAAACGATAATCAGAGTTTATCAATACTTGAACGGAATAGGTCATTTCGTACGATGGAAGAATTATGACCGTTACCCATCACACTGACGGCGACACTTCTTTACTCTACTGAACAGCTGATCATGAAGGTCTCGACGTTGAACGTTTCATTCGAAGCATTACAGCAATTCCGTCTTGACTATTGACAGAGATTTTGTTCAGAAATAATTAACAAATGGCAGTGTAAACAGCTTCAAGTGATCGTCTGAAAACTGCAACTGAAAACAAATGTCTCGAGTCATCGTCAATGACCCCAAGGACCCATACCGAACCGACACGAGTAGACGAGTTTTCACAATGAGGTAAATATATAGTGTCATATTATATAGTGCACAGGCGTTTGAGCAGATTGTTAGATTGCTTACTTTTTTTATCATACTCTCAGCAAACCCCTGACGAAACTTTTTTTCACGTAGGACATCAGTGCGTTTCTCTGTGTACCAGTTGGGGGNATCAGTTACTTACAAGAGCCATCGCCGTTTTAGGCAGTGAAAATTTGCTTATCAGGTTGCACTTCAACTCAAAACATCAAAGCAAAATTTTATTGAAAGATTTTAAAATTAGTAAACAAATCACTTTGTTTCTCATTGTATTTGGAGTGTATTGTGTATAGTGTATCAATTTTTTTTGTCAAATTAAATTCATATCTGAACAAATCAGAGTAAATTTATAAAAGATGCATAGTTTGTTTTTATTATAACAGGAAGTAAGGACAGAAAGTAAAATGCAATAGGCCAAACCTGGATATATAAAATAATAGAGAATAATTTATAAGGACATAGGTCATCATAACAAGGGTGGAAAATAAATATGATAACCGGGCAATAGCAAAGTAACAACAGATAATTTGATAAATGTCATATCAAATGTGACAAAAAACCCATATACTAAAATCTATCGTGTGAAAATGAATGTGTAATAGCTGCTGCTAATGTCTCTTTTAGTATATTTAGTCTCTGTGCTGAACCAAGCATTCACCAAGATTGATTTCTGGTGATACATTAATCAAGAGATGAATTAAAATTTTGGAGAAAAAATGTAATGGTGTAAAAACTTGGAAATGGGACACTGGTGGAGTGGTGGGCTGACTTACGTACTTCCTCATAGATTTACCATAACATATTATACATGTCATATTTTTCAATATGGATTGTGGAATAAGCTGTTAATAAAAGTTTTTTTGATAAGACTTTATTCTACATGTATACATTTCTAGCTCATCTACTACATTGTGCCATGAAAGTAAATATTATCAATATTTATCATTCCTGTAAGTTTGGTGGAAGATCAGGTATAATTATGCAGTAGTAGTATAATTTAATGCGGTCATTTATAAATTATGAGATTGTGAAGCACTACATGTATATAGTCATAATTATATATAATAATACATGTAATTGTAATTTGGATTCTGCATACCAGGTTTTTGTTACAAATCATTAACTTTAGTTTTCCTTTTTTTACAGGAATGTTCTAGGTCATGGATATTAAGCAGAAAGCCTTATGTAAGAAGACACCAGGAAAGAAAAAAAAACTCAGGACAATTTAACGTGAAAAAAAATCAAATACATAGGTCCTGTAAATGTGTTATTAATTACATACAATTTATACTACAATGTACATACTCCAAAAACAAATATTCCTATCTTTGCTTCTTATTCTGTATTTATATTTCAAAAATGTGATTTGATTAAAATCAATGTAAGTTTTCAAAATGTGTTTTATTCATTTTTTTTCTCTCCCGTTATAAAATGACTAAAATACATAGTAAGTTAACTTAGTAAATATTTTAAAATATCTTTCCCAAGAATTTATTTATCTGTGAATTTTCACTCAGGAATTGTGGTTCAGATTCATATTCAGATTCTGATATTACACTTGTAGTTTATTCTCAAATTCAAGATATGTTTACATGTGTTATGAATGAGAGTTCACAGAACTACATTGTATTAGATTCCAAAATCTGCATACATATATGCCCCCCTCTGGATTCAGCTTGAATATCACATGTACATTTCAACTTTATTTCAAGGTGTGTTCATAACAGTTCATCATGCATGTGTAACCAGATGCTTTTGTGCTCATTTGAAATATACAACCCCCCCACCCCCCACACACACAAGTACATTGTAAATGTGCAACCACCTCCCCACCTCCAGGCTCCTCCTCATATTACATGTTGTCTCAGAATCCCTCACTGGAACTAGATTTTTCCCCCTCCGATTGAATGTATTTGACTCAGTGCATCTCAAAAAGTGAAAAAAATATTAAATCTAAAAAGTAAAAACTTTGTACATTAATGTATACTTGGGGAGCTGTCTTAGAGATGTGTAACTGGGGATGGTATTCGTTGATGCCTCCACTACTGATTCTGATGTAATATATTATTTTAGTTTGTTACTCTGTCCTGTCTAGATCTTAGCATGACATGTGATCATGTCCTCAAGTTGTGCAATCACTTGCTGTGAACTATACTACTGGAACTGCTTTAACAGCCTGTAGATATGCTCTGTGTGACCAAAAGAGTAATAACAAGGTAGACAAGCGCTCGAATGTATGAAAACACAGTGTAACAGTACTATGTAATTGTTTACATCTATACATTGAATTGTCATATATTAAAATCAGATTTTAAAACATTTTGAATTTCAGAAGTATTTAATGCTCAGTATATACAAAAAGTGTAAGACATATCACGGACTTATATAACAATCTAATTCCGTGGACATATGACCAAAATAATATGCGAAACTTATTTTTAGTTCCGGAAACCTGTATCGCGGAAACGACATATTCCGCTCGTACTTCAATTCTGTAATACTGTGTTTTGAGCTCTATTGTCTATGGTACGATAAATATACAGCAATAATTAGATGTATACTAGGTAATGGTAGAAAATATACAGGAACTACACAACAAACAGTGAAATCAAGCACAACACGTTTGGAATGGTGCGCTAACATTGTGTACGGAAATATAATTTCGTGTATAAAACCGGACCCGGAGGCGGTCCAAAGATATATCGATCCGGAATACGAATAGGAACTTAGAAAAATTGATTTTTATTTTAAGTTCCGAGCATTAATGCTATTTGATTTTAATGTATATCAAATGTAAGTGTGGGACACGATAAAGTATTATATTTGTGACGGTATGGATATTAATATGACATAATTTTGCCTTTTACGCATTAAAATAGGAATAGGCAAAATGGGGTGGGGGAATGGAGTTCTAACTTCAAGTGAGCGGAATTGCAAATTTTTTACCGGGAACCACACATTTTTTTATGCTAACCGAAAATCATATATACTTTGCTGTCTTCTGTAAAAGTTTTATAAAATTGACATGGGTTTTGATCGCATTTTTGCTTGTTTTTAATGCATTCGTTCGATGTAAATTTGTTAAAATTGCATTTTGAAGAGAATAGATGGCCATGAAAAATGCATAAATATACCAAATATAATCATTTTTGTTTTATTTCTGCTTTTGATAGTACATCACGAGATGTGTAAAGAATATTCAACTTTGTTGTAACTCAAATTTTGTAAATATTATAGAAAACAAATTTTTACTTAATTTTCATATTTTGGGGGAAATTTGCAGAAAAGTAGCTACCTTACAGCGGAAATATCTCAAAAAGTAGATCGAGAACCCCCTTTTTTCTTTTCATATATGGAATCTACGTAAAACATGCAAGAAAATAAGTCTAATTAGAAAAAAATGACATGGGTTTTTCTGAAAGGATGGACCCACCTTAAGAGTGTCTTGGGGGAATATCCCGTTCATACACTAAGTGCGACTTGACCTTCGCTGTTAAGGTGGCACCACTCTTTCGCAATTAACGAGCAAAATTCGTTGAAACTTTCATATAATGGTTATGCACCTTATGTAGTGTTGATTTTATGAAAATCTAAACATTCCGATAATTTGGGGACTTTTTTGGAAAAAATGCCAATTTTTTTTCGTCAATCTTAATATTTTCCGTTATTTTTGTGTGTGGCATTGTTCGGAACAATAACAACAATACAATAATGAAAAGAAGCATTTCTAGTTAACCCTACAAATATTTTATTTATCGCAAAATATGTAACACATGTTACACAAAGTATTTTTTATTGAATTTGTAAGGACAAAAGTGATTATCTACAAGCTAAAAGCAAACAGGAAACAAAGGTCTACATATAGAGTGGGAAATTAAACAAAATATACACAATGGAAAATCGGAACTTTTTGCAGAGGGATGAAATTTACACAATGACAGTTGTCTCTGTTTACGTATAACAAAAATTATGGAAATAAATAAAAAATATGATATCAAAATTATCAATTTATTATTCTTTAATGAAACTAAATTACCCTCAGTCATGTACACTTTGGACATCATTCCACAGTCCGCTAACTCACGGTATATTTATAATTACCTGTCAGGTACATACATGTATGTGACCAGAGGCTATCGCATGGTATGCCGTTCTCACGGCAACTCACAGATGCATTTCATATATTTCTTGATATTTTACAAAACATTATTTTCACATAGTAAGTAGACTACATTTGTAAACACGATTTAATCGACAGAGCGAAACTCCCTTAACATCGAAAATCGTAACGACCTCGAGCTTATGAACTCGTGTCAGCACGTGATATGCACATGTGAGGTCGGTACGTCCGCATTCCATGTATTTCCTATATGGCCTTCTTGAGGTCGTCTGGTCTCATGTCACTGTCTTCCCGTGAGTCTGTTTATGTCTATGAATTGGAAAGCTTTATTCCTGAAGTACGTGTGATTAAACATTTCCCGGTAAAATCTCGATATCGGGTGTTGACATATCATCGGCACGCACGTGTACTATTGTTTACCAGGGGCCTGTTCGTTTATGCGGAACAACCGGCTTGACCGTTTATGTGTATGCAGGCCTTGCAAGCCTTGCAAGGCCTTCTGAAGGCTCGCCTGAAAGCAGCATCAGATTACTAGGTCCGACCTAATTTGATAAACGCACAACAGTAGTCCGATCGGTTTGAACGTTAATAAACGAAAACGGCCCAGGTGTTACTATAGTTTGAACTACGATATTGAATGCCCGATACCGGAAATGACGACACGATGAACATGCACATTTCGATCAAAATAATTGAGTCCGAGCTGTACTTTTTCCGGAAGTACGTCACGAAAATGGACGCTGATGACGATGTGTGGAGCCATCTTAATAGGACTGTTAATAAAACCAAACCAAAACCAAATCATAGAAGTATTCCGTACGCATTACTCTATAAATCAATACATTCAGGCCAAGCTTCATAAGGCATATTAGTTAAAATTCGTATATATCATATTGATTGCGAGGCGAACGTGTACGCAATAACCTCACAAGTGCATTCATGATCGTTTTAATCAAGGGACATGTAGTTAATAATAAAATATTATTGAAATATCGCTGATTAATCATTTTAGCTTAACTTAAAAATATGTAATGTACCCGGTTGACCTGAGCGTCAGTTATATTTCGCTCTTTAAAGTTCTGTATCTTGGTGATTACTCGAGAATTGACTGTATATAATACTCCAATGTCGTACATACCTTTTTTCTCGACTCAGGCTGATAGAGCCTTTCTCATCATATAATGATTTTTGAAAATGAAAGTCTGTAAGTTAAGTTGACTAAGTACCACACATGGTTTTCAGGTGTGTCTCGTTTCCAGTAACATGTGTCGTAACGATATCGATCATTTATGATGATACATGTAGAGGTGGATGTAAATGTGAGAGTAAAGATGAAAATGTAGACAATAACAGCTCGTAAAGAACATAATATCAATAGTTAAGGCATATTTAAAAGACTCAACTCATCAATTTTATAAATATTTTGAAAGTAGTCGTACAACCATCCTAGAATTTTACAGAAGTCGTACGAACATCAAACACTTTACTATAAAGAAATATGTAAACGATTAAATGAATAAACTCAAAAACTAAAGTTTAAGCGGAGAATTGACAGTATTTGAAGCATGTTTAAACTGTGCATGTTCCTGGCGAAAGTATATGTGATGTAACACACTGCAGAGTCGAGGGTTTTCTCCGGTGTACTGTACTTGATACATTGAATACACAATAATTGACCCACAACCCCATTATAACACTTTCCTTAAGGACATCCATGGTTGCTCGGGGACGTTTAATTGCGGTGAAATATATTTATATGTCTTTATTACGTAAGGTGTTAAATGAAAAGCATTCATTAGCGGGCAACTTGAATTAAGGTCCAAGTGAAAATTCCTTACAGAGCACGTTTGTGCGGACGCTGCAAAGCAGAAATTTAAGATGGCAAATGGCGACGTCATTGAATTCTGGAGCCGGATTTAGCAGATCTGAGATGAAATCGAATCCACGACACACATGGAGGTAAATCTTTTCTCTGGTAGTTTATACGGTGCTAAGCCCTATACCGAACATAATGGAACACTGCTTGGTTTCTTCTTTACTAAGACAACACTGTAAAGTCATCATCAAATCCACGCTATCGCAACGAATTTGTGTGTTAGATCATTTTACATGTAACAGTTATGGTGTTTTAAGTACGTGCCAGGTTCTGGTGGTGGAAACCAGGTTTTGGGATTGGAAAACATTTGTCCGATACATACTTTGCGATAATGACAGCAAGTAACTAACGCTTCTTGCAAAGTGTTTCTTTATTTACTCAAGCTTTTGATAACCATTTCGGTCGTCCTCGACTTTTTGCAATTCAAACAATATGCCTTCTGCCAACTTTTGAACTTTTTTGTTATTTTTTTGATTTGTATCAACTATTGTTTTTGTATGGCTCTTTTCCAGAACGCGAATAAATGAGATTAAACAGATACAAAGAATTGGTAATAATGTGATCTCCGCATATAACACATACAGAAAATACATAGGTGATTCCTTTTCCATCAAATGTCCGATTAGAGGAGAGTTAGTTGCAATGCCTACACACGAACAGACTGAAAAAAATGCATATACTTTGCCTCTTACTGGAATAACTTGCTGTTCTGTAACATTAATCAAACTCCCATTAACTGGAGCAAGAAGCAAACCATACATCACACATAACTCAAACTCCATTCTATCTAATTTCATCACTAATCCGTTGGGAATGAAAACAATGAGAATAAGACTGAGAAGAAAACTGGTCAATGTCAATATTTTTCGTGACGATACATTAGCCGAAATAAATATTCCAAGAAATCGACCAGACACCAAAGAACCTCTGTATACTAATGCAGACATTAGGGCATTTCCTTTTGTCCACTTCATCCATGTCAAACAGTACACTGGGAAAAATGTATGAAATGCTATATCCGAGGAGGAAGACAAAACATAAATCATACTACTAAATATCAACAAAATAGTTCTAAAACCTAAGTGTCGTTCAGTAGTCTTAAGAACATCCTCGTTAGGTGTGTCTATTTTCCCGTTTCTCAAATGCATGTCCAAATAAAAAACAAATACAGCTATTGCAAGTAACAACGATACCGTACTGGTTATTGTATATGGTGCAATCAAATGCAAATCCCTCGTATCCGAGTTTAGTCCCGTTTTATTGCCAGTTGCTGAAGCATTGGTCATATTCATCCACATATCATCTGTGTGATTTGTTTGGGGAAATTCAGTAGTAAGAAATGGCATAAAAATAAAAGAGACCGTCACGGTGCCGGCAGAATACCAAAACCACATTAAATTAACTGGAACCTCCGTCGTAGAGCCCCATACCCTCATTATTTCACAAATGCCAACTGCAATATGAATACAAAAAGATGATTAGTGTGAATCATTTCAATTGTGCGAGGTATATACATATATCTCGTTGTGTTGAATAATCTGTGGGAAAAGGTCATATAATAATCAAAGCGAAGAAAACATATCGTGTTCTGTAAAACCAAATATCGGTGAATGGTATCCAAAAGAAACCCGACCATACATTTTCCATTCTTATTAATTAAAACGCAAGGACCAATCTCAGTATGTAGCATGTCGTTTACAGTCAATCCCTTGTTATATGATTGCATTGATCTTCAGCTTACACGAGCATTTCTTTATAATGATATAACAAATCTCTCTTCAAAACGATAAATATCACAACAATTCTAACGTACCTGAAAACTGTTGGTCTGTTCAAAAACTTTTTTTTTTCTATAGCCGTTTTGCATTTGAAGTTAACATTTCTCTTTTTATTTTTAGTTTGTTTATGTCATTTCCTTTTGCGTATCTTGTCTACCTTTTAATGGCCGTAAATACCTTTTCTGTACTGATGGGCCTTCAAGAACATAATAAATAAATACATAATATCATTCTTGAATTTTTAGAGGCCCATTTACACTGACGAGGTCATTAAGTTCTATTGAAGGTGTAGATGAAACTAGACAGGAAAATTACATCAAATAAACGAATAAGAAAAACATAGAATCAATAAGAGAACCTATGGTTTTCAACAGACCCAACGTTTGCTTTACCTAGTATAGATGTTTAGTGTGTGGGAAATAATATACTATAGTAGTTATTGCTCTTGGTAACTGAAAGTCAATGCAATCTAGTACAATGTAAACAGTGTTAAACTGTAAATGGTTTGTGACAGGCTACTATGCAATGCGTGTGGTCTTCGCGTTTCAATGAATAAGAATTGGTTATGTATTAATGACGTATCCAAAGACGGGCAGGGACATCTTCATCTTCGTCTTTCCGGGTTTGGTTTGACGTCCTTTCAACAGCTAAGGTCATTTAAAGACATACCTAAATGCGTGTTGCCGACTTTATAGTGTTTTATCTCTGAAATACAATGCCGAAGACAACCAGCACAGAATTCCACCCGGTCTATTCTACTGACAACGGGTGAACCAGTTGTTGCCATTTCCCTAAATGCTGAACTTTAAGCAGGAAAAAGCTGGGATACCATTCACCGATTATAGGTTTTACAGAGTGTAATTAATTGTGTATGCATTGATTCGTATCATTCGGCAGCTTTCACTCGACAAAATCTGCTATAAATGGTTCGAAATCAGGAAATGAAGTTCAAAACCAACAGGTGGTAGCAATAAAGCTGGACTAGCGACACGATCTGCAATTTCAGTATCTACTTTTCCCACGTGTCCAGAAAGTTTTGTTTAAAAGGATTTGTGAAACACGGGAAGTCAGGATAGATGATTGACTATGCAACATCGTTTTATTTGATGTGTTCAAGGGCAATATAGATAACATTGGGAGAATTGATTGATTGATTTAACGACTAATCAACAGCTAAGGTTATTTAAGGTTGTGTTGGTGTTTTTGCTTCCTTAGTGATAGCTCGGATCTGATGCCGGCTGTATTGTATTTTTTTCCACTGAAATACCATACCGAAGGCACACATCACTGCATTCCGACCGGTCACATTATACTAACTAGTTGTTTATATTGTCCTTAATGCTGAACGTAAGCAGCGATTAACATCTACCATGTTTAAGGACTTTGGTATGCCCCGATGGCGATCAGCCTTGGGCGAAGAAAAGTCTCCCAATCAATCTTTCTCTAATATGTGTATTTTTGCATTATCTTCGAATTCAAATGTTTACATATAAGTTGTATGAAGTATGAATGCTAATAGCAACAAATAATGTAAGTTACAAGTCATCGGTATACCTAATATCGGTCCTATCGGTAAATAATAATATACACTATTTAATATAGCGCCCTATCTAGCTAACATAAGCCACTCTAATGCGTTTTACAGTACATAAATATACAATTAAAACAATTAACATAAACATTAATCAATACGATTTTGAAGAATTCGGAGGAGCTGCCTTATCAGGGGCTATACAATTATAACTACTAGTCCTATGTCACCGGGCTAATATTTCCCTATGTGTGTATGCTTGCGTGTGTGCTAGAGATATAATGTGTTCTGTTTGTAGTGGGACCGTGCTTCCAACGGCATCATTTATAGTGCCATGCACCTCGCTTGAATGCTACAGCACAGATAATGCAACATCCACCCCAGACCAATTTATACTCCACCTGGGTTGTTTGATTTATGTGGGCAGGAGAAAACCAATTTCAATGAAGGCCGCATATTTTGCATTTGTTTCTGTCGACCAATTGTTGGCCCAAATGACATATCCTGTATTGATGGGAGGTTAAGCATGTACTAATAATATAAGGGTGACGCCGTTGAATTTCCAGTCCCCTCATACCCCTATATACCAATTTTCAACAAAATCAAACAATATCTAATTTCGACCAATCAGAAGCCTCCGTGCCGTGTGGTTGCTATGGTAACGATTTGAAAATAAAGACTTGAATGCACAACTGCATATGCCCATTATTTATCATGTGAAGTTTCATTAAGAGAAGCCTTGCGATTTTTGAGTAAATTGTCGGACAAGTTCACGGTGGAACCGTGTTTAACGTCCTTTTAACAGCGATGGTCATTTACGGACGGCATCTTCTGTGTGCAAGATGCATTGGTGTAGTGTATGCATGTGTGTTTTGGGAGGTTGCGATATGCTAGTGTTTGTCTTCTTGTGATAGTGCTACCTAACTGAAACATACTGCCGACGACACCCAGCAGGACACCCCACCCGGTCACATTATACTGACAACGGGCGAACCAGTCGTCTCACTCCTAAATTGCTGAGCGTTAAGCAGGAGCAGATACTACCATTTTTACAGATTGTGGTATGTCTCGCCCAGGGAACAATACTCTAAGCCTTTCTCACATGGGCGAACGCTCAACTAAAGGCAAAAAGTGAGGAATTGTCAAGGGAGACATTAGGAAGAAGAAAGATGTTTAGAAAGAAAAGATCCCACATCAAGTCGCCTCTTACGATCATGCAATGGCAGCGGCAGGTACAATTCTTATGCCCTACCTGTAGGGACGGCGTAGGAAGAATAAATAATTATAATCAGAAGAAAAAGAAGACGAAACGGACAAACACACTTCGGTAGGGAGACATAATTAGTATTGATAATTTTGTAAAAATACGTACGTGAATCAATGGAACCACCGAACAGACCGATAAATGAATGTCCTGTGGCCATCATTGTAAAGTCAGTACACCAGGGAATAATAAACAGGGTGGCCGACAGACTGATGAGGATGAAGACGTGATACAAGTAAATATTCATCCTACTGTATATCAGTCCCGTCACCACTGACCCGGTCACGTGTCCGGCATACTGGTACGTAATTAATAGGGACGCTGTAGTCAACGAAACCTTAGTAATATGCTGTAGATCAAGCAAGGCAGTAACGGCAATGGAGAAAGAAACGCCCTGCAAGAAGCATAATGAAGTTAAGTAAAAAAAAAAATGTGTTTTGCCAGAGGACTATGTACTGTGAAGGTTTTTAGTTAAATCCCTAAAACCTATCAAACATCAAAAGTTTTTCATATTGAATTTTGAAATCATTGATTGTAAAAAATATTGAAAACTTGCCCGATAGTATTATGGTTGCCGTGATAACTAGTCGAAATAAATTGAATATTTTTTTCAAGATTTTGAAGTTGATTTAGCGACCATGAAACTCTTTCTTGGACAATTGTTACAAATCCCCTAGATATGTTTCCCCAGTGCCTACACATTTTCCTTTGATATGAACTTTGCTCATCTTTTGTGCTAAATACTTACGAAGAAAATATGCAAATGTCACGTATTTACGAGATATTTCAACCGGAAACTACGGAACATTATTTATAAAGATTTCAGAATGCTAAACTCAAGATTTGAAAATTTACCTAATGTATTATAGTCTAAAAGAATCAAAGCGAAACATACTAAACATACCATCAAATATTTGCTGAAAACATGCTTCTTTTTCCGATTCAAAATGTATCCAACAATAGTGTTTAGGTACTTACAAAGACAGCATAGGACAGGCACAATAAACCTGAATAACATGTCCGCCTGTTGAAAGCGAGCATTGCTTCTGTACGTTACTTCACTCTCCCCTATGCATAACACATGCGTGAACATGTAACAGATGTAGTTTATATTAAGATCATTTGACCAATGGACTCCTTGATAAATATAAACGTTATATCAAAGTTTTAATTTCTACACAAAAATATACGTATTAAATGTATTAAATTAAAAAGTTATCAGTAATTTAATTACTTTGTGCACTAGTTTGATCGAAACTTTATTTTTGTTCTATTTCATTAGGATCAGCTCGCAAATCTCATTTGCAGATGCTCTATCCGATTCATGAACAATTTAGTATTACATTAATTTAATTAGTTCCATCAATTACTTCAACTTGCTGCTGAAGGGATGTCGTCCTCGGATATCTATATGTGTATATATACGAAAACGCCAATACCCTGTTGTAATATTTACCACATAGCCGGTTACAACAATATGTTACTGATTTATTGATTGGTTCAACAAATTAACACTTGGAAACAGCCGTGTGATTACAGCTTAATAACAACAATTTAACTTTGATGTTCAGAATAAAATATTGACTTTGATTGTGCATACTGCTTCTAGATAATAAATAATAGACTACAACATCATACGACATCCAATGGACAAATTAACAAGATACCTATGTTGCTCACATATTCATCGTCATGTGTGCGATTGGGAAAGGAAGATAATATCAGGTTTAGTGGGAAAACAACATTGATGTGATGAGTGAACAACTATTTAGCTCACATTAATATCTTTGATGTCTGTTTCAGTTTTACTTTGTATTTCCCCGAAAACCGATCTCCAGCATACATACACACTTGCACGCTTTCACAACACACATCGAGGCACGACCTTAACTGACATAAGATGTTAATAGGACGTTAAACAAAATAAAACCAAACCAAACCAACCAAATGTACATAATACAGGATGTATATATGCTATATTCACCATTTTTACATAATGCATTACTTAACATACACAAAACTTGTATATGAATAAATGGTGTGCGAATGATACCTTGCACAAGCTCTGTACTTGACTAACGTGCGTGTAAAGTGTCTGCATACTTTTTGAACAGGGTATGACTATACCTAATGGATTAAGGTGTGTACCTAAAGTTAAGTAGGCATTTACCTCATGTATAGAGTGGTTTTAATCTATAAATGTTATTTATTCCTGTCGTTTAACTTGATTCTCTGTTTCCCGAAGTTGAATAGTATTCTACACAAGTTATCAGATTTTAACACAAGTACAAGGGGTAGTTATACGTAGGATATAGCAGGTTCATATTTATTCTATACTCATTAATTTCTCAACTTTATACTTTTTATCGCTTCTTTACGTTGATATTCGTTAGTTATTATTAGCCATTTTTGCTTTTTTGATTCGCTAATAACTTGGTACACTCGTCAGTACATGAAAAGAGTTATCTCAACGCATTTTGTTACATTTATATAATTATAAGGACTAAGGCTAATGTCCATAGACATGTAACTGCTAGAATCAACTCATTGTAAATCTTGCTATTATATTAAATTGTTGAACTTCATATACAACTAATTTTAGTGCGTCACTTTATGTTATTGGCTCTTGTGGATACCTCTTGGCCTACTACAATTGTAAGAGTTATTTCCCTTCGCGCGCAATTGTGATTGTATGGTTTGTTTGACAGTGTATTTATGTTTGTTATATTTTTTTTTTGCAGAATTTAAATGAAATGTCAAAATGGAATAAATGTGACGAATTCAAACTGTGGTCATGTGATATTTATAAAGAAGATATCCCACTAATCCATTGGTATAACCCGGTCTAGGGATATACCCCATCGCCTATCCTACCCCTGCAGGTCGGGATTCGGCTTTTCTGCCCTCTACATGGGAACAACAAAGCGACAAAAATGCTCAATTGTAATATATGGGATCTTAACATTTCTCTCTACATCAAACTATCTTTTATTTACTAGCGCCTTGCTCGACAGTGCCTCATTTTTTGTCTTCAATATTGAGCGTTCTTTCAAGTCAGGAAGACATTGGATCCTGTCGTCAGGCCGGGACATAACAATTTCCTTGATATAGTAGTTGTTATTCCCTGCTTCACGATCAGCATTTAAGGTAACGGCAACAACTGGTTTTCCAGTTGTGAGTTTAATGTGACCGGGCATAATGCACGCATACACAACACACATGGCGGCACGTCCTTAAATTACATTGGTTGTTGATAGGTTTTAATTTTAGTTTTTGTATTGTTTTAACGGCCCATCGACAATGCAAGTAATTTAGGGCCAACATTATTGTAAAAAGAGATATTCACGAAAAAAATCCCACAACAAACCAAAACGTAATAACTTAAAATATGTAAAGGATTAAAGAAATACATCAATTTTGAACAAATTGGCTGCACAATATATTATATTTTATTGTAAAGATTAATGGAGTGTAAATATAGTAATTGTTAATAGGATTAATTGGTTGGGTTTTAAAGGGTTTAACGTCAACAGCTTATGTCATTTAAGGACGTGCCTCCATGTGTGGTGCGTGTGCGTGCATGTATGCTGGAGACTTAGTATGTTTGTGCTTTTACCTTGTTGTTATTGCGCGGGATGGCGCGTGCTACCGATAACTACGGCTTCTTTTTCGGACAAAGGGAAATAATTAAAGAAAAGTTATCTCAACATAAAAAGGGTCTATTTACCAGTAGGCTTTAATCTCGGTAAAGTATTAAAACATATCATTATCAAGTATCTCAACACGTCCCATAACATATTCTTCATGTACACGTTGAGGTTTTGCCAGACATGTTAATTGCGTTTGATGGCTAATATGACTTACTAAGTGTTAACGCATGAAGAGAGTGAAAGTGGGAAAGAGATTATACATAAATATATATATGCATGGTCTAGGAAAAAGACATTGAGTTGTAATAAAACAAATCACAAACATTTCTCTCTTTTTTTTTAACTTGTCAATGCATATATATACACTTTATGAAAGCATTTGCAAAGGGATATTCGTCTCGTTAATATTCCTTTTTATAGAAAGGTTTGTTCCATGGTTGAGGGAAGGTGTTTAGCCCCGTACCCATTTGTGTCGGACATATTTCGGTGATAGATATTTCCTGGTGTCTATAAAGAATGCCGAGATGCCAACAAATATTTCTTCATATAAAGGGCCTGTTTCCAGTAATGTTAATTCTCCATAGGAGCCTGCCCCGTATAATTTCTTATCTAGCTCAACTACTGTTTTTTTCTTTTCCGAAGAATAATTTTACACCTTTCCGACACCCAGGTTTCATAATTTCAGTGAAAATGTATTTTAATGAAGTTGTCAATTTCAGCATCAAAGACATAAGTTCGTAAATAAAAGAAGGTTATCTCGAAATTGTAATTCGCAACATAGTATAAATTTCTTTTGATAAATATTTCCAAAACATCGTTTTTATTCATAAAACATAAAAAAAAATATTCTCGGATGAAAATGCACTTACAGAGACACAATTATGAAGAAAATGCCATAAAATTGCAATTTTCTCCCGTTATATAGCTTTGGATGCAAATGCATCAGAAAATCGGAGAGAGCTTTACTTGTTTCATATGTGTACCAAAAATCAGCTAATTCCATGTGGTGGAACGTTCTCATATCTCCATCAGGTGTGTGCACAGTGTAAGATCTGGTATTCTCCTGTTTTGTAACTACTGCAGGTTTCTACCTACCATCACGTTTAATCCTAACAGTCTCGCCTACATCTAGTGGGTTTAGAGACTTTGACGACTTGTCATGGTAGTATTTCTGTATATGCTTCGTTTCCTGTGTTTTCTGAGTGTTAAGTGATGTATTTACTATCACAGGTTTAAGCTGTTCTGATGATGAAGGTAAAATCGAACGCAGGCGACGACCCATCAGTAGTTGGGATGGTGAGAAACCGGAGTCGAGGGGAGTTGTACGGTATTCTAGTAGGGCAATGTAGGGGTCTCTACCATCAGCCTTAGCTTTTGTAAATAGACGTTTGACAGTCTGGACAGTTTTCTCTGCTAAACTGTTTGACTGGGGGTGGTGGGGACTAGAGGTTTCGTGGTTGAAATCCCAAGTTTTTGCAAACTCTCGAAATTTCTCACTGGAGTATTGGGGACCATTGTCAGAGATAAGTTTCTCTGGAATACTATGCCTCGAGAAGACTTCTTTAAGCTTGGAAATGACAGTTGCACTTGTAGTGGAGGACAGTTTTGAGACCTCCAAATAGCGACTGTGGTAGTCTACAGCGACTACGAAATCCTGATCATTCCAAGCAAAGAGATCAGTGGCAACTATCTGTCATGGTCGGGCAGGTATCTCGCGGGGTACATTAGCATGGGTTCTTTCGCGTTCGAATTTCTCAATTATAAACACGTAGGACAGTTAAGGACTAAGTCAGAAATGTCTGAGCTTAAGCCAGGCCAAAACATGATATCCTTGGCTCGACTACGACATTTTTCCACACCCATGTGACCAGAATGTAGTAGGTCTAACATGACTTGTTCTCAATCCTATTGGTATGACTATTTTTGTGCCTTTGAAATTGATACCATCGATGACTCATTTCATCTCTAAGGTTCCAATATTCAATAATAGACAACGGACAGTCTCTCCGTTGATCTGGCCAACCATCTTGAATTATTTTGGTAAGGGTGGCCATTTGGGGGTCAGACATAGTATGTTGTCTGATTTCGTCCATGCGACGAGAGCTAACGGGTAAATTTGACATGACAGTGTGGACTTGGACATCCATACCTTCAGAGAGTTCAGGGTAAGTATCAGGCACGAACTTTCTGGACAAGGCATCTGCCACGGAAATTTGTTTCCCTGGGACATGTCTAACACTGACATTGTACTTTTGCAGTTGCAACATCATTCTCTGCAGGCGTGCAGGGGCTACACCGATAGGCTTTTTGAGAATTGACTCGAGGGGCTTATGGTCAGACTCGACATCGATGAGTCTCCCATATAGATATTGGTGAAAACGCTTACAACCATATAAAATTGCAAACATTTCCTTTTCTATTTGTGCATATTGGACTTCTGTAGGGGTCAAGGACTTTGATGCATAAGCTACAGGTTTACCGTGTTGTAGTAGGCTGGCGCCTAGACCATACTTCGATGCATCAACTTGTAAGGTAACAGGTTTATCAGGGTCAAAATATGCTAACACAGGGCTCTGTGTTATGAGGTTTTTCACATTCTGAAATGCCTCCATTTGTGGGCTTTCCCATACAAACTCAATGTCTTTTGGCAAAAGACTTCTTAAGGGGTTTGTCACCTGGGACAGGTTTGGGGCAAACTTAGCAAGATAATTTATCATGCCTAGTATTGTCACTAGCTCACCTTTGTCACGTGGTTGTTTTATGTCACGCACTGCAGCCACCTTTTCAGGGTCTGGCTGTAGTCCAGTCTCGGTCAGCAGGTGACCAAAATAGCATACACTAGTGACTCCTACCTCTAGTTTGTCATCATTGAGCTTTATACCTACCGATCTGGTTCTGTCTAGAACTGCTCGTAGGTTCTCGTCATGCTCCTGTCTGGTCTTGCCAGACACTAGTATGTCGTCTACTATGGCATTGACACCAGTCAAGCCTTCATAACTGCTATCGATCGCACATTGGAATTCATCCTGTGCGGACTGAACACCAAAGGGCATGCGTAGAAAGCGATACCTACCAAAGGGCGAGTTGAAAGTGGTAAGTAGTGACGAATCGTGGTCTAGCTTCAGGGCCCAATAGCCTGAACGTGCATCGAGCTTCGTGCAATAACGTGCTCTCGAGAGATCTGGCAGTATCTCCTCTAGGGTCTTCATGGGGTAGTGGGGACGCCTTTTGGCCTTATTTAGACCTTGAGGGTCTAAACATACTCTCAACTTACCTGAAGCCTTTTCTACGACTACGAGGGAGTTAACCCATGGTGTAGGTTCATTTACCTTAACTATGACCTCAGCCTGCACCATTCGCTCCAACTCAGCTTTGAGTTTATCACGGAGGGCTATTGGAACTTTACGAGGGGGGTTTACAACTGGTTGTACATCCGGGTTTATGTGGATGGTACAGTTTCCTGGAAACTGACCAATGCCTGTAAATACATCCGAGTATTCAGACAGGACAGACTTCTTGTCAAGTGGTAGCTTGTAGGGCGGGTTGGTTTGAGGCGACTTACCTTGAGCATGTTGGGATTGTGTGGTTAACATGGGGGTCTGGCTACCACTACCAGGGGTCTGGTTTACAGCATATATCAATTTGATAAGCTGTAGGTCTAAACAGCTCTGGAGACCTAAGATGGGGGTAAGTGCAGTATCGGTCACATTCATTTCTGCAGTTACACATTGACCTTTATACCTTATCTGCATATCAAAACAACCCAGGGTTCTGATTGGTGAGCCATTGTATGAAGACAGACGCTTGTCCGACTTACGCAATGTGTGCTTTGGGTATGCATGATCAAGTATGTGGAAAGGTATGACGTTTACCTGTGCCCCTGAGTCTAGTTTAAATGCGACAGCCTTTTTGTGGGGTCCTAACTCAAGGTCAACAAGTGCTTGGTCTTTGGGGTTGGGACATGGAGTGGATTGGGTGTTAATAACATCAACATAAAATTTGTCTGAATCTATACCTAATGACTCTGATTCACTCTCTACATATACACATGCAACAGACCTACATTTAGCAGCAAAGTGATTTTTCTTGTTACATTTTAAACACTATTCACCCTTTGCTGGGCATTTAAAGTTGTTCTTCAGAATGTTTGTAGCCACAGTTTCCACATTCTTCTCTTCTTTGTTGATCACGAGAGTTCTGTGAATGATTTGAATTTTGTACATGGGTTGGACGTGAGTCCCGGGTTTGGCGAGTGTCTCTGGGTCTCCCTGTCTTTCTTGTAAGAGTTGCCTCCCTTGATCCGTCCGGCGTGTATGGCGGTATCCGATGTCGAGTCCCGGAAATCGTTCATACAAGGGGACGTAATACATACAACAAGGTTGCACAACAGTAAACAATTCCACATATCGTTACAACATGTATAGCCGATTTGCCAAGATACCGACGCGAACATTATTATTATTACAAAACCTGCTCAATTTTTCCTCATTTCGACCCTTTTAAGCAGTTATGGCGCTTTGTTAATAACCTTTATCCTGACATCTTCTCCTTAACTATTAGGACACTTTTAGCAAAACTGGTTCATCTGGGCTAATAAAATGTGGGGGAAGTACAGGAAGTATGTCAGTAACCAGTATACTTAAATAAGCTCAGTCAATAAAGAAATCATTATTGGTGGAAGACTATGGATTGCTTTACAATGTTTTGCCTTAGTAAGCCTTTAGCTTATAGTTCTAGTTTATATAGCAGCGGGGGTATTAGTTAGCATTTGGCTTACATTTCTAGTTCAAATCTGCGCCGAAATCGGTTGTTGTTTGTGATGATTTTACCCAGACCAATTTTGAAAATCTTCAACCAAAACCAGACTGCAACATTGTCTTCTGAATCAAAACCAAATCAAACCAAAACCAAAATGCACGGACCGCAAGCTGAAGAACCTCCTAGATCTCAATAAAATCCATAAAGCCACCGTAAACATCGGTCATTCTAGCCATATGTGTATGGTACCTCTCTTATATATTTATTACTAATGGCGAACACAATCATGCATTGGAACTGCAGAGGTCTTCAATAAAAGGTGGGGTCAACATTTGGCCCCCACTCCGATGGTGCCGAAAATGAGAAATGTGTGCCCGTCGTAAACCTGTTCCAGGGATGTGTGAGGCCCCTTTACAGCCTTCAATACACCAGGGTTCCCGTCCCATGGATATAATTTCTATCAATAAACACGCTGGGTTATCTGTTACAACATCTAATGGGATGCGTTCCATCACATTAGATGTTGTAATAATGCAAGTTAGGAAAAGGATGGACGGGTCGATGCAAAGATGTAG
This sequence comes from Mizuhopecten yessoensis, assembly GCF_002113885.1. Taxonomy (NCBI): domain Eukaryota; kingdom Metazoa; phylum Mollusca; class Bivalvia; order Pectinida; family Pectinidae; genus Mizuhopecten; species Mizuhopecten yessoensis. The sequence goes on from NW_018405627.1 coordinate 1,636,537, forward strand.
GTGGTGTGTTATCCTTAACTTACTTAATCCAAAGTAGACCAGCGGTTCGTTCATTGACCTTTCATGTAGATCATCTCAAACCTTTTGAGGGGGAATCTATTCAAGTGGCTTGAGAGAAAAGTGGAGAAGACGACATTATGCCTGATATATCTGTCTCCCCAGAGGCTACATGTGACAATAACCATTATGATGACATTGCACACTTCTCTCCTGACCTTGACCAATCAACAGTTATAGGGTATCTTCCAACAAGTCCCAGTGTTAGTCGCTTTGGCAGAAAGATCAAGCCTAAAGTGTTGTTTAGTCCCACCTGATCCACAGACCTTGTCCGTTGTCTTCGTCTTGTCCTTGTTATTTTTGTATTTTGATGAAATGGGGGAGTTCTTTAACTAGAAAATAGAAGTACCTAAGCATGTTTTTGATGTTTTGGTAGAATGCTAAAAGTGATGAGTAATTCCAATCTTATTCTTTAAAAGTTAGACAAGTGAATTCGGCTAAATTTAGGCAATAAATACAGGTAATCAATATGGAGGGTAGTCGTTATTTACAGTCAACCATTGTACAAAGGGATCAAAGATTAACAAAGAAGGCTTTCAGCCTGTTAGCTATCTGATCACCTAACAATTAAAGTAGCATATAATATTCTTTGTAGAAATGGATTCTCACCTGGTTTGTCCGGTACCTAGGTGTGGGGCACACGTTTGGAGGTGATACGTCGGGTTGCTTCAACAATGGGCGGAGCGCTATACTGCAACTATAGTTAGTGAGGCAACGATGTCCATCCTACAGTTTCTTCCATGTGCGGAGGAACAATGTGATCAGGCATCTCCTGAAGCGACATCATAAGGCTAAGGAGAAAGTAAGTAAGCTGCTTTAAGATATTGCGGGTACACGGGTACTTTTCTCTCGGTATATCTCACCAGGAGGTATTGCCATCCCTGCGAAAAGGTCCATGGCTTGGTTTATTATTGTTTAACGCTCTATCAACAGCTATGGTCATTTTAGGACGGCCTCCCCTGTGTGTAAGATTCATGCGCGTGTGTTTTCGGAGGCTGCGATATGTCTCCTTGTGTTAGCGCAGAACTGATGCCCACTTTTATAGTGCTACCTCACTGACACATACGGCCGCAGACACCCTTCCCCCAGATAGCGGTATAAAGTCGGCATTAGATTGGCGCTATCACAAGGAGGCATTTACACCAACATACTCTATCTCCGGCACATATACACACAAGCACGTATACACAATACGTCCTTAAACGACCTTTGCTTTATGAGGTGACCAAATACACAGTAAATACACCGCCTTTCACATGACCAAACATACTCGATACTTATTTTTCCGCTTCTGAACTAAAAAGATAATTACAGCGAAAATAACTCTGATGACACATAATTGTTTCTAAATGCTTATCTAATCGCAAAATTCATGAAAACACAATTTTCGAATTTCAGATGTTCAAATTATAAGTAACAAGTTACAATTAAAAAAGGCAAAGTATTGCAAGACGATTCATAATCCCCCACCGGTAAAGATTTATATATTTAACAAACACTACGCTTACGTCATGAAGCATAGGTTACAGTCAGGTCATAGTGACCTTCTCCTTCAGCCATCCCAAGATGTCCTTGAACGCCAAATATGGATACTCCAGGTGTAATAGTATAGATATGCCCCAGAGAAACATTTTCAAAAGTAAAGGTCAAGTCATACGTCAGTGGCTTAATTTTTGCTCTGTGCACTCCGCCATCCAAAGATGTCCTTGTACACCAAATGTTGTAACTCCAGGTGAAAAAGTAGAGAAGATATATCCCGACAAAATTCTCGGACAGACGGAATTCAAACCTATAGTTCCCCAGGGACCAAAGCTAACAAAAAAGCAATCAAGTAACAGCATGCTGTGTTATCAGGACTTTCGGCGATTTCGTGCCATTCAACAATAACTTCGTGAACTTGTTTTTCTTCTGAAAGTTTGCTTTTTATCTGCTGTATCGTCGATAGGGTATTTGGTTGTGCAGTGTTTAACGTCCCATTACCAGCCAAGGACGTGTCTCCATGTGTGTAATGTATTCGTACAAGTATTTACGAGGAAGGGCATGTTGGTGCAATTCCTTCCTTACGCTATAGTCTGCCTCGGATCTCAGAAAATATGACTTGCGTTGGCAAAATTTCGAAAGTACTCGACAGCCATCCTATTTGTAAAGTTTAATATATATCAAAACAAGCTAGAGGGGCTGTCACCCCCAAATAATTAAATGTAAAGGTTCGACCTAAAACACCTCTATCCACATCTATATAACATTTGCTTGTCACAAAAAACATTCGGATATGTCATTGCCGATTTTCATACAAGAATCAGCTTGATTATATTATAAGCTATATACACATACAAAATACACATAGAGGCACATCCATGAATGACCCGAGCCTGTTGATAGGAAGTTGAATCCTGTACAACCTAAGTCACTCCTAATATAATCCTCGTTTCCCTATTCAATCTTGAAGAGGTTGTGTGGGTTGTCGCTTATCTTCCATTCAACATTGAACTTTCCCTCTTCTAACTACCTTAACATTGCCGTCTCCGTATGGGTCTTTCATACATTACCAATTGTGATTTTTTAAAACGTAAAGATAAGCCTCAATACAAAGCGTGTATTAACAGTATTATTATAATTATGAAATGCTTAACGGCCAATCAACGCAGGATGGGTCATTAGGGCCAACAAATAATCGAGAAAAAAAACAATGCAAAAAAAAAGAACATCAAACAAACTTAAAGATTAAAAGACAAACGCCAATTTGAATATGTTCAAAGGGATTTAAGAAATGTAATGTTATTATAGAAAGGTTCTCGAGTTGACTGAAAGTTGATACAATCTAGTAACAAGAGCTTTACTGAAAATGGTTCCTGACACGCTATGCGTTGAGGCTGGTTTTTCACGTTTTAATAAATAACGGTGGATAATGTATGAATGAACCATCCGGATACGAGCAAGGAAAACTTCGTCTTGGCGCCTCTCCCTGTAGCTAGGATGCGATTCACCGATTTCAGGTTTAATAGAGTGTAATTTGTTATCGACGCATTGATTCCACATATTTTGCTACTGTGATCTTATAAATGTTGGTATTAGTGTTTAAAAGTCAGTTAAATGAAGTTTAAAATCTTCAAGTGGTAGTAATAGTACTGCTTTCGCGGCTTGATCTGCCTTTTTATTACCCGGGAACCCAGCAAAAGAAAAAAAATGACATTTTGAGGTAATATAATGTTAAGATTTTTCGAATTGAGATATTTTTCAATTTTTTGTTGCGGATGCTTCGTAGATCAGATAAAGAATCAGAATAAATAACTGACTGTGATGCATCATTTGATTTACTGTGCTCATTGCCGGGATAGATAGCATGTCTGCTACTAATATTGACGCATCATTGGGCATCTGGCATCCAACTGTAGCATATTTCGTTAAAAATTGCCGCGGTAACTTTATGATCATCATTTGAACCGTCCGTATAAAACGACTGAAAATCCTTTTATTTTAACTGCAGTTTTGAATAATTCGAACGAAAATGTAACATTCGGTGTCAGATTTGGATGTCTCATTAAGTAAAAGATCAACCTCCGGTGAAACCAGAAGCCACGGAGGAATATCAATCGTTGCAAATGATTGGATTGTGTCGATATTAATTTGGGTATTTCACAAAGGGATGAAATTCGAATAACTAAAGGTTGGAATACAGTTTGGTTTATTTTGAAACAGAGTTTTGTAATTTGGATTAAAAACAAGTGAAAAGGCTGGATTTGAAGAGTTTAGCTTTTATTGAACTGCATATTGCAACGATAATTTCTATTGGCGATTATATAATGATGGTTTGTTTGCTTCCATGCAAAGACTTGCAGATAGTGTGATTTTAAACACTCCAAGTGCAAGTCTCAGGCCATGGTGATGTTCAATGTCCAGTGATTTTAAATACGACTTCCTTGTGGATCCATAAACAATTGATGCATAGTCCAATTTAGATCTGACAAGTGCTCTATGGAGTCTTAGCAGTACCTTACTATCAGGTTCCCAGTCGGTATAAGAGACGACCTTAAAATGCAAGTCTTAATATATTTTACTCCAAGATATTTTATGTGTGGAAGGAATGTCAACCTTCTATCGAATATGACGCCTAGAAATTTAGTTTGTTCGACTACAGGAATGGGTAGGCCATCAAGTGTGAGATTTGGATCGTCAAGGATTTTATGTAATTGACAAAAATGCATGCTCAACTTTTTTGATTTTGAGAATTTAAAACCGTTCTCATCAGCTCAGATTTGAAGTTTATTTAAACGTTGTCTTTCAATAGCATTCATATGTTTTGACCGGTAGCATACAAGAAAGTCATCTACGTAAAGAGAGTCCTATATAGATGGGGACAACGTTTTGAAAATATTAATTATTTTCAGATCAAAAAGTGTTACAGAAAGAATGATAACCTGCGACACGCCCATTTCCTGCTCATTGAGGTCAAAAAGTGTCGTTCCGTTCCGAATTTGAAATACCCTGTCGACTAGAAAGCTTGAAATGAAATTAGTTAAATAACCTCTAATACCTGTTTCATGATTCCGTATTTTTTTTCTCGTTGTGTCCTAAGCCTTTTCTAGGTCAAATAAATAACAACAAGATGCTAATTCTTTAGAAAAGTCTCACGCTCAAAGGTTTCAAGTTTAACCAAATGGTTGTTGTTACCTCTCCTGGATTGAAAACCACTTTGAAGTTGTGTTATTATGTTATTTGACTAAAAGAAACATGTAAGACTAGAATTGATAATTCGCTCCAGCGTTTTACAAATACATCTTGTACATTCTAAGTGCTATTGGGCGCTAGTTTGTGTAGGTGTGTAGTAGGACTGACCCTACGGACACTTATAACAACAACCCAGGTTCTATCTAGTTTGGTGTTCCGTGAAGTAAATATTAACAACTGTGGAGTAACATATTGACATACTTTATTACAGTTAAGAGTAGAAATAGACAAGAGAATACAGTTACGATACAATAACAATACGTACTGAGCCCCTTCTAGTTGCAGGCTACCGTCAGGACATAACAGTCAGACCAAACCACACGTACATGGGTCAGTCAGCAAAAGCTTCGCCCGGACACTACCATAACAACCGCACCCATCTTAACACAGACCAATCGGACCAGAGGTTAGAAAAGGAAAGAAAGAACGAAATATGAGCCGTATCTGAGGGAACGTGCATACACGTGTTTTATTGACACCGTGAACCAATCGAGGTTGTTTCCCTTTCATAGAAGTAACGGCAAATAGAAGAGAGAGAGAGACAGTTGAGAGGTCAGCCAATAGAAAGACAGTTTATAACAGGCGCTAGGAGAAGAGCGAACATGAAAACCCGGATGTCAATAAACAAGACGTTCCTTCCGGTAGCAGTACTATTATACACAACGACGACAAATGAAACATAACATAATAAAAAGTATCAATCAATGAATAATCGTTTTTAATCGTTATACACACACATACTACCACGTATACCATATGTACAATATTTTAACATTTAGCTAAATATGACTCGCTATCAACAATTATGTATCAAAAATATAACTTAACTATCAAAAATCAATATCATATATTACAATCGGTATATGTTTTGTTTTTTGAATTGTTTAACGGCCTATTGACAATGTAAGACATTCACGAAAATAAACACATCGAACCAAAACGTAATAGCTTAACATTTGTAAGGGTTAAAGAAATACATCAATATCGAACAAATTAGCTGAACAATATATCATATTTTATTGTAAAGACCAACAGAGTGTAAATAGTCAAATAATAATTGCACAGAAATGTATCGAATAATCTTTTCATAGACGGTACATCATACAATCTGTCACGTATTTTGTTTGAAATCTACGCATTCAATCATAAAGTGTTTAATTGTAAATGGTCGCGATCGCATATATGACAATAAGGCTGGTCTTCTTTACGCAAAATGTAAGCATGTGTGATGTAGGTATGGCCTATGCGCAGTCGCGAGAGGACAGTTTTCTCTCTGCGGTCTGCTCTACTTGTTGCATATGAACCAACATTAGGTTGAATTGCAAATAATTTCCTGTTTAATTCTTCAGACAATTTATTTTGCCGATTCGTTTTAATAAAATTTGTTATAGAAGGTTTAAAATCAGAAAAAGGCAGTTTAATATCTTTTTATTGTTTAAAATTCTGTTATTACGAAGGGCGATGTTTTGTATGAGAAGATTGTTCAAATTCCGATAGTTAATACCTTGCAATAGAGACAGAAAGTCGGAACAAAATATTGCTTTGTTAATTTTATTATTTTCAATTTCATCTGAAGCTACTGCCGTTGGACTGGCTTTGGATGAAATTGAAAATAATAAAATAAAAATAAATAAAATAAAAATAGATGCATTATTTGGTAATCGGCAGGAAAAAGATAAGTTGCTAACAACTTATGGTGCTGCAACTTTTTCTTCGGTTTTAGGGCCGACCGTATATAAAGGTTTCTGTGAAGGAAATCCCGAGATGAACTCGGAAAAAGCGCTCTTGTATTGAACCGGGAGAGTGCGAGATTTTTCATTATTGTGTAATTCTAAATTTACTTCAGGCAGTCGTATTGTCCATGGTGGGTTATCTGGTATTATAGCAATTTCGATCATTGATAGGTCAAAATCCGAATTTTCCAGTAGTTTTTGAAGTCGTATTCCAAAGGACGGGATCAATTTATCGTTTCGGTCGAAAATATATGTTTGCTTTTGATAAAATACTGATTGGGAAGCTGGATTTGATTTTAACCGGTTAGCAAACTGTAGACATAATTTTGTTCTTCTATCACCAAGTGATGGCTCATTTACTTCAACGCAGAGGCTTGCAGCTGGTGATGTGCGAAAAACACCTTAAACGAGACGAAGCCCCCGATGATGAACTGGGTCAAGCATCTGCAAACATGACTTGCGGGCTGACCCATATATTATGAAATCATAGTCAAGCTTTGAACAAACAAACAAAGCAAACATTTTCCGATGTGAAAAAGCATTATGTGTGGTTGAATGTGGTAAGATCAATATTGGGTAAGAATATCGTACCCCAATGATGGTATTATCAGATATTCAGTCTAACTAGTCATCTTCACATGAGTACATGTCCAAACATACACACTGTCTTTTATCAGGCCTCTGCCCTAGTGTGGGTAAACATGAGCGAACTAGCTATATCGGTTGATATCTATAAGATTAGGATCAAGGTTACACATATTTACATTGTAGTTTGTAGGGCAGCTTGCCGGTGCCAGCACTACAAAACTGTAAAAATACATATGTTACGCCTCAAAAAACTGAATCTACTGCCTTTGTTACTGTTTTCATATTTGCAATCTAAGTTAAACTTTTTTTTATCTCCCGAATGCAGTAAATGACATGTATCTATAAACTTCGAACGAGCAGGGAACTGTGTCCGGGGTTTTTTCGGTATCTTAATGTCTATCTGACCGAATATTGATAGAAATATGTAGTTGCATCTTAATCTTGATAAAATAGACAATATATACACATGTTCATTATCTTTCCATTACTTATTTCTTAATTTCTTGATAAATCAAAAAGAAATAGAGCAAGGTACTTTAACGGAATCGGAAACTAGCATTTTTGCCCCCTTCTTTGGGCACCCCTGCAGGTGGGGGATCGGTAAAAGTGAATCGTAGGAGGCGACTAATGGTGGAACCCCTGCAGAATTGGGGATCTGCTTTGGTGTCTTCTTTTTGAAAGCGACCTTAATAAATCTGCTGCGTCCAATGCAATATTTGGGATCTTTATCTTTCTTTCTACTTCTAACTACCTTTTATTCCCGAGCGCCTTGCTTGGCAATACCTCACTTTTAGCTCTAATGTTGAGCGTTCGCGTAGGTGAGGAAAGCAATGGGTTCTGTTCCCAGGCAGAGACCAAAGTCCTTAAAAATTGTAGTTGTTATTCCCTGCTTAACGTTCAGCATTAAGGGGAATAGTAACAACTGGTTCACCCTTTGCCAGTATAATGTGACCGGGCGGAATGCTGTGCTGCATAGTGTTTCAGTGAGATAGCACTATAAAGTCGGCATCAGATTCGCACTATCACAAAGAGGCATTCACACCAACATACCCTGTCTCCTGCACACACACGCGCAAGCACACATACACTAAACACATGGAGGCACGTCCTTAAATAAACTAAAGCAACCCTGCTTAGGGACACATCAGCGACCGATATAAATCTTTTGACCCTTTTGTAACATTTTTGATTTACACATTTACTCTCTTACACGTTTTCGTTTCTCAACACCTAAGTTGAAAATACCTCGCTTTTGGCCTTGCGATTGACATAGCGAATGTGTTAGATATAGATCCTGTTATCTAGAGCAATTTAAGGTCCAGGAAAGGAAGAGGCCTGCTGTATCCCATTGCGACTAATGTGCCCTCTGCAGAATCGGGGTTTTTCTGTTGCGTCTTCAACTAAGGGTACTTACAATAAGAGTTATACGTATAGGGGTACGTATAAGTATACGGGTATACGGGTACGTATAAGTATAAATTTACGGGTACGTATAAGTACACTTCTTACCTATTTGAGAAAAATCTAGGAATCTGATTGGCTAAAAACTACAGTTTACCAAACCACATTCGTAAATCTCAGGGGGTATACGGTCGTGTCACGTGATTCTCAGCAGTAATACGGTGGAATCACGTGATTTTACAAGGGGTATACGGATCACGTATCTTCGTATCTTGCGGCCGGGCAACGGGAGACAACTCGTATTCGTCGTCTGCTTCGTTGTGTCAAAATGGCCAAACGTTTCGCTTCGCATACTGATGAGGAAATACTCGTCAAAAGGGCTAACTATGTGCCACATAACACACAAAAGTCGAACAGACGAACGGCAACCATGCTGAGGTCGTATTTAAAAGAAAAGAATCAGGAAGAACAGTTCGATGAAATTGATAAAACGAAACTAAATGAGGTACTGTGCCGTTTTTATCTTCACAACAGAAAAGTTGACGGGCAACTGTACATAACCAATATAAAAGATTCAAAGGGGTAATAAATTAGTTACACGGATTGTTGGCAGGGACGGTATGACCCTAAAGGATTTTGTATTTCTTTCGGCCTATCGGCCTCAGGAAATACGAAACCTTGTAGGGTCATACCATCCCGTATACCCTGCCAAAAATCCGTGTAACTAATAGTATACGGGTACGTATAAGTACACGTATACGGGTACGTATAAGTACACGTATACGGGTACATATAAGTACACGTATACGGGTACATATAAGTACACGTATACGGGTACATATAAGTACACGTATACGGGTAC
>NW_018405627.1:1646503-1738653 GCF_002113885.1 Mizuhopecten yessoensis
GTATAAGTATACGGGTACGTATAAGTATAAGTATACGGGTACGTATAAGTATAAGTATACGGGTACGTATAAGTATAAGTATACGGGTAGGTATAAGTACACGTATAAGTATACGTATACGGATTTAAAGGAAGCAGCATTTGTTTGTAAATATTGGGAATGTACACTATACGTATATAATCGTATTAATGTATTTGAATACAGCCGCTGTATGCTGCAAATGCAGTCAAGCGATAACTTTTTATACACATGTATCGGAGTCGAGTGGGTGCTACATTGTAATCATGCTAGGGTAGAGATTTATCAATTGATATAGTCTATTAGTATCAAATTGTACTGCATAGCAGACTTTTTAAGAAATTATCAAAGTGTTTTTAATTAAATTATGTACTGCTTAGGTACTTGGATACACAACATGTATATGTAAATGAGCAATAAGTCGTTACAGAAGCATTGCCAATGAAAATGTAATAGGGGTATACGTACTTACAATAAGTGGTATACGTGCACGCAGTAAACAGTTCCGTATTTGAATGGAAGCGACCATTATTCATAAATGTTGGCAAAATAATATTTACAATTCTGTTATGGCTTTAATAAATAAATAAGCATTGTGAATTGCGAGCTCTTATATTAACACGATACGTATGAGTGATAATTAGCAGAATGTTTGGTGAATCTGTATCAATAGTCTCTCGATCGGGTTATATCATAAATACACAAACACGTTACGGCTAAACGTGTGCAATGTACCTTGGTATGTACAACTAACTACGGATGAGCATGGGTGTCAAAATAAAGCAATGGATTCCGTTCGTGTACAAAACTCATTATTTGATACACTTACATGTAAAAAAAAAAGAAAACCAGCAAGCAAACAATATTTAAATATGTATTGATCAATTTGTTTGTTTGTTTGTTTATGTTTAACGGCCCATCGACGGCTGTGGTCATTTAGGGCCATGGTGATTTATTTATTCACTTTACTTTTTTAACAAACATGTGAATAGCGAAGATAAAATCAGATAAAATGGTTCATTTTAAAAGTATTCGCATTGTATGTGTAGATAATTAAAAATAATAAAAGGGGGTTAAAATAATAAAAGAGATAACGAATAGATGATATGGAATATGCGATATATATATAACGTCAAAAAGGATAAGGTGGGTTAAAAGACATCAGAGTCTATAAAATAGACCGATGTCTTTCAAATAGTTAAATAATGCCTTCGAATCCACGGAACTGAAAAGTGTTTTCATATCCGGGACTCGGAAGTAGTTATCACGAATGTGTTTAAAATCGGAACATTCTATTAAAAAATGCTCCACTGTAAATGGAGTGTCACATGCGTGGCATGAAGGTATATCTTCTCGTTTTAAAAGGTACGAATGAGTAGGATATGTGTGCCCAGTGCGGAGCCGAGCGAGGACAACTTCCTCTCTACGATCTTTCCGACTGGGAATAGATGTTTTAAGTTTCGGTTGTATCTTAAAAAGTTTGTTGTTGGTCTCCAGAGACCAGCGTTTCTGCCATTCATTTTGAATGGCTGTACGAATAGTAGGTTTAAAATCTGTGTATGGTAGTTTGATATTTGTTTGTTCGAGATTCAATGCATTTTTTGCTTCCCTGTCAGCAAATTCGTTGCCTTTTATTCCGACATGGCTCGGAATCCATAGTAAAGTTATTTTAGACTTTTTTAATATACGAGATATTCGATGAGCAAGGTTTTGTACGATTGTGTTTTTAGGATCTCGTAACTGTAAACTCTGTAGGACAGATAGAGAGTCTGAACAAATAATTGCCTTTTTAATGCGGTGTTCATCGATATGGTCGAGGGCCAAACCAATGGCGCATGCTTCAGCAGAAAAGATGGAGGCGCCGTCTGGTAGTCGGACTGAAGTGCAAGTATTGGCAGTACAGCAGGCTGCTGCCACTTTCTCACCTTCTTTGGAGCCATCGGTGTAAAGTTGTGTATGAGAAGGGTAATTCGAAATGCATTCCCGAAAGGAGGATTTGTGTTCTTCGGGCATAACACTTGATTTCCCTCGCTCATGTAATGTAAAGTTAAAATCGGGGGTTTGAATGGTCCACGGAGGAACATCAGATATGTTAAATTCAGCTATGTCCGTCAATTTTATGTTGAGTTCTTGCAGGAAATTCAAAATTCGGATACCAAATGTTGGCAGAAGTTTTTGGTTTTGCGTAAATATGTTTTGGTATTTGGGGTTGAATACTTGGTTGAAAGCAGGATTTTTAGGGTTTGATTTTAATTGAGTTGCAAATTGTAATGAAAGTTTTATTCTTCTGTCATAAAGGGATGGTTCATTTGCTTCCACGTACAGGCTTTTTACAGGTGTTGTTCGAAAAGCTCCCAGGGCAAGACGTAGCCCTTGGTTATGGATTGGATCTAGCATCTGAAGGTACGAACTGCGCGCTGACCCGTATACCATAGAACCATAATCCAGTTTTGTTCGAATAAGTGATCTGTATAGGCGCAAAAGCATTTCACGATCCGCTCCCCAATCAGTATGAGAAAGGACTCGTATAATGTTTAACGCCTTGGAACACTTATCCTTCAGATACTTTATATGTGGTATGAAAGAGAGTTTCGAATCAAAAATGAGGCCGAGAAATTTAGTCTGTTCAACAACAGGAATTCTAGTGCCATCGAGTGTTAGATTTGGGTCATTGTGTGCTTTTCGTTTTTGACAGAAATGCATGCACACAGTTTTGGATTTAGAGAATTTGAAGCCGTTTTCGTCTGCCCAATTTTGTAGTTTGTTTAAACTCTGTTGAAGTTGTCGTTCTATCGTGTGCATGTTCTTAGATCTGTAACAGATCAAGAAGTCATCCACAAATAACGACCCTTCTGTTGATTGACCAAGACATTTGACTATATCATTTATTTTAAGTCCAAACAGTGTGACTGATAGGATTCCACCCTGTGGGACTCCCATTTCCTGTTTAGACGTTTCAGAAAAAGTTGAACCAACACGGACTTTGAAGTGTCTATCTGATAGGTAATTAGATATAAAATTGGGAAGGTTTCCACGTACGCCAAGGTCGTGAAGATCTTTCATGATGCCATACTGCCATGTAGTATCATAGGCCTTCTCAAGATCGAAGAACACAGCGACAAGGTGTTCTTTCTTGGCGAAAGCCTCTCGAATGAACGTCTCTAATCTGATGAGATGGTCATTTGTCCCTCTTCTATTTCTAAAGCCACTTTGAAGAGGGGATATTATATCGTTGGCCTCAAGAAACCAAACCAGTCTAGTGTTTATCATTCGTTCTAAAGTTTTACATACACAACTAGTCAGAGAGATAGGACGATAGTTGTTTGGGTCAGTAGCATCCTTTCCCGGTTTTGGGATAGGTATAATTGTGGAGTTCTTCCACGAATCGGGAATCTTTCCGGAAGCGTAAACTTGGTTGAATATGTAAAGAAGGCATGTTAGTGAAGAGTCCGGTAAGTGCTTTAGAAATTGATATGGAATATCATCAGGACCTGAAGCAGTGTCCTGTGATTTTCTAAGCGAATCAACAAGTTCTGGTAGGGTAAATTGTTCATTATAACTTTCTTTGTTTGATGATTTGAAATTGAGCCGTTTCTTTTCTCTCTTTTTTTTCAAAGACTGGAATTTTTGGGAGTGGTTTAGAGGGGATGAGTTTTTAGCTATGTTTTTTGCAAATGCATCAGCAATTTCAGTTATAGACGAGAAAATTTTGTTTTTATTAATGAGGTGGGAGGATGTTGCCTTTTTCTTTTTCCCACTTATTTTCCGAATCATATCCCATACTTTTTTTGAGGACGTGTTTGATGATATCTTGGATACATATTCTCTCCAGCTGTTTCTTTTGTCAATTTTAATTGATCGCCGAGCCTTTGCCCGCCAAATTTTAAATTCACTGTAGTTTGAAGCAGTTGGGCAATTGAAGTAGCGTCTTAGAGCAGCTGCCCGATTACTGCGTGTTTTAAAAGATTCTTCAGATAAAAGGAACTTCGTAGGTTTTGGAGCGGATTTTGGAATTGTCTTTTGGGCAATAGAAGTGAGTGTTTCAGTAAAAGTTTTGATAGGGTCGTCGAGGTTAGTAAAATTGTCTATGGTTAGTTTTTCAATGCACATGTGTTGGAATTGGGCCCAATCTGCTTTGTGCATATTCCATCGAGGTAGAGGATCATCAAGAGGAGTCCCAATATTCTGAAGAAAAATTGGGAAGTGGTCACTCCCACAAAGATCATCATTTACCCTCCAGTCATAGTCAAGTAAAATGGATGGATGGCATAATGATAGATCAATGTGGGTACGAGAGCCTGTAGCAGGGTGTAAATAAGTAGGGGTATTGTTGTTAAAAAGGCACAAGTTGTTTTTATCTATAAATTCCTCAATACGTCTTCCTCTCTCGTCTGTGTTGGGAGAGCCCCACAGGCTATTATGACCATTAAAATCACCGAGGATTATGAATGGTGTTGGGAGCTGGGAGACGAGATTATTGAGTTGCTCACAAGTGAAAACAATACTCGGAGGGAGATAAATTGAACAGACAGTTATTTGTCGGTGTAATGTTGCACAGACAGCAACAGCCTGTAAATTTGTGTTTAACTTGATCATTCTGTGAGGAATATTTTTATGGACAGCTACCGCTGCGCCACCTGCTGCTCTGCTAACTACAGTTGGAATATTAGTGTAGAGTGAGAAATTTCTAAGCGTGATTGGGTTTTTGAGCATGATTTCTTGAAGACAAAAAATGGCGGGTCTAAATTCTTTTGATAGATTCTGAAATTCTTCTATATTTGCCTTTAATCCGCGGATGTTCCATTGGATAATTGTGTTATTTATCTTTTGTTATTTTGGCTGGATTTCGATGGAGTTGAAGCACGAAGCGCGGAGGCATTCGTCTCCATCTCATCATCGAAATCTAGTAGGACATTGAACCGGTTTGTCGGGTCCTCTGATCCTTTGCCAAAGGTGACATTCAGATCCGGTCCTTCGGATTTGCCCCTCGCTATTTTAATTTTTTTCCTAGGTCTGTTGGTGGGTGATGTTGTCTCTGGTTTCAGTTGGGATCGAGGAACAGATGTGAGTGAGCGAGATCGCTGCGAACGCACATGTGCCCTAGATGTGCCAACCTTTGGAGGGTTTTCTCCTGAAGAGGAAGGTGTTTTTGATGGTGGTGCTGGTTTTGATTGTGGTGCTGGTTTTGATGAAGGTGCTGGTTTTGATGAAGATGCTGGTTTTGATGGTGATGCTGGTTTTGATTGTTTGCTGTTTTTGGTTGGTTTTCGAAAAGTCGTGAAACGGGATGGGTCCCCCGTGAGGATTTTCAAGTTCTGTTGACCAGCCATGTCTGGGACTTGTGAGCCCCAGGCAGGTATGTCTTCAGAAACTTGAACCGAAGCATCCTTGACCGTGACACTGTCAACCGGCGCCTTGCCTCGAGTCACTTGTGCGTAAGAGGGTGTAGCAATGTCTGCACTCCCGACTATCCTCCTGGCCTCGGGGAAAGAGACACCTCGGGTATATTTAACCCGTAATATCTCCCTCTCCTGGCTCCAGGTAGGGCAGTCGCGAGAAGAGGCAGCGTGCTTCCCCTCACAGTTGACACAGCGCAGGTTGGCGATGTCACAGTCATTTTGCTCGGTGTGACCCTCACGGCCACAATACTGGCAGATCGATTTTCGTCTACATCGCTTTTCGTGATGACCGTACTTCTGACAGTTTCGGCATCGCAATGGATTTGGGATGTAGACGGAAACGTTGTACCTCTGGTATCCGATTGTTAGTATTTGGGGTAGTGTTGGCGTTGAAAAAGTGATGATGAAGGTGTTTGTTTTGATTGTATCATTGTTTCTCCTGATCACCATCCGCCTCACCTCAGAGACCGGGACGCTCTCCTCCTGGAAATATGCCAGTATGTCTTCATCGGTGTCATTGCGCAAGGCTGGGCACCTGATTACCCCCTTGCTGCAATTAAGTGATGAGTGTGGTTTCATTGATCAAAACATAACTCAACCATTCTCTGGGCGAGACAAGCACACTGAGCACTGATCTGATTCATATTCCCTATCCTGTGACGAGACAAAGAGCCAATAACAGCAAAAATCTTTATTTGGTAAATAATGTGCTATATAATTACTCTATACCTTCGAATTTGTATACGACCGTCAAATTTGACGGTAGTATTATAATATGGTGTTATCCGTCCGTCCGTCCGTCCGGCGTAAACTTTGTTTGTCCGGCAATCTCCTCCTACATTTTTCGACCGATCTTTTTGAAACTTGGTATACTTTATAATCATGATATGAAGTTGTGTCTCCCTTAAAAGAGTTTTGATTCGACGATTTTTGCAAAATTGATTGCCTTTTGTTCATTTCAGTATTTGATTTTTTGTCCGAAGATTTTCTCCTTCATTTTTTATAGCATATCAGCTAACCACTCTTAGAATGATGCAGATCTTATTTCAATGTAAGAAAGTATAAAACACTATATGGCATTCGAGACGGGCGTATTTTGTTCCGCCCCGCGGTACTCTTGTTCTATTAAATAGACGAAGGCGTTTTTAGTTTCTGATCGGCCGACGATAAATTTGCAGGGAATAAATGGCGTTATTAGACAATTAGAGCAATCTTTGAATAAACTTTAGATCTGGGCTGATGAAAGCTGTTTTAGATTTTCCAAATCCAAAACTGTACACGCATTTTTGTCAATTACATAAAACCCATGACGATCTAAGTTTCACCCTTCACGACAAACCAATTCCTGTAGTAGAACAAACTAAATTCCTAGGCGTTTTATTCGATAGAAAATTATCGTTCCTTCCTCATATCAAGTACAAAATGTACCTTAAAGCAAAATGCATTAAGGCACTTAACATTAAAGAAGTAATATCCCATACTGACTGGGGGTTCTGCTGGATGTTGTAGGTAGTATGTTTCAGTGCGGAAGCACTCTAAGTCGGCATCAGTTCCGTGCTATCACAAGGAGACAAACACAACCATATCGCAGCCTCCCAAAACACACGCATGCATCTTGCACACAGTGGAGGTCGTCCTTAAATGACCATAGCTGTTGATAGGATGTTAAACAATACTAAACCAAACCAAACCAAACCAAAAGGAGGCAATTTGGCTATATTGCTTTTAGCAACTTCTTCTCTGGAACTAAGAAATGAATATCAACCATATTTGGCTGGAAGCATCCCTATGTAGTGGGGATTCAAAATTGTACAAATGGTGGGGCTGAGGGGCGGGACCAAAAAGTGTTATTTTGCTATATTGCTTTAAGCAACTTCTTCTCTGGAACTAAGAGATGGATATCAACCATATTTGACTGTCAGCATCCCTAGGTGGTGGGGATGCAAACTTGTACAAATGGTAGGTCTGGCCCCAAGGGGGCTGAGGGGCGGGGCCAAAAGTGGGCAAATTGGCTATACTGTTTTAAACAATTTCTGCTCTAGAACTAAGAAACGGATATCAACCATATTTGAATGGAAGTATCCCTAGGTAGTGGGGATTCAAAATGTGTAGAAATGGTGGGGCTGACTCCCCAGGGGGTTGAGTGGCGGGGCAAATAAAAAGGTAATTTGGCTCTATTGATTTAAGCAACTTCTCATTTGGAACTAAGAGATGGATATCAAACATATTTGACTGAAAGCATTCCTAGGTTGTAGGGATTCAAAATTGTACAAATGGTGGGGATGACCCCCAGAGGGCTGAGGAGTGGCGCAAAAAGGGGGTTATTTGGCTATATTGCTATAAACGACTTCTTCTGTAGAACTATGCACTGGATATAAATCATATTTGGTCGGAAGCATTCATGGGAGGTGGGGATTCAAATTTGTACAAATGGTAAGGCTGACCCTCCGGGCTAAGGGGTTGGGCCAAAAATATTTCATTACTTAGAAATGGTTGAGATCCCTACCCCAAAACTATATATAAAATTGTTAGCCATAAAGAGACAAATGCAGTCATGATATTATAATTGACCGCGGGGTCTGTCCCACTCTTGCAGACTTAACCCCTGGGTCATAACTTTGAAACGGTTTAGATCTCCAACCTAAAATAATATATACAAATACTGGTCATAAAGAGACGAATGCAGTCATGATAACCATACATAAAATTGCTGGGCATGAACAATCTAATACAGATATGCTACAAGGATTGGCCTAGGGGTCTGGCCCATTCCCCTTGATCTTATTTGGAGACTATTTTGCCATGATTGCTTAGCTATCCTCTGGGCCTCTTGTTATCTTTTACCACCTGTGTATGGATACAGTGATATCTCCTATGACAACTGAAGTGAAGTTGCTAATTTTCTTCGAGGATATATACCTCATGTGACGTACCGTCCATACAGCCTATGGCTTCCGGTATTTGATGCCACATTCCCCAACATTATTGCCATTCTTGTTGTGATAGCTAAGTGATGTAACCAACGATAAACAATTTTCTTCACAGTGACATCATGATGATCTCCGCCACCCGTTTCCCCATTAGCACTTACAGTTGTGGGATCGCACAACGTTACACGATGTGCGGTGTGCGCACGATTTGTGCACGGTCTGTGAACGATGTGTGCATGATGTGCGAACGATAAAAAGTTGGACGATCATTGCTTGCGCACATTTGTGTGCACGATGGACGAACGATGTGCGATAACAATCGTGGTTGGTGTAAATTGAGGAATGCCTTAACAATATATACGGTTTCGTTTTTTAACATATTATCTTCATTTTTTTTGTCGTATGCTTCCATGCTCTACCTACATCTATAAGCTTAGATTTAAGTCTATACTTTCTTAAATTTAGAAATTGTGTCTTCAGTATCTTTTAAACGACCGTAATCAGGGACCTATAGTCTCTATATACTGTCCCTGCCGTAATCGACAAATGTGAGATCACAACACAGTCCCGTATACAGGTTAACATAGCCACTTTGTACGTGAACCTGGACCGTAGTTTTCCCCCGCCCGGGGCGCTTAAGTATTTCGTCGGGTAGAGCCAGGGTTGTGAAAACACAGGTGAAGGGGAGCTTTATATAGGCAACCCGAATGCTAATAACAAATACTAAACTCGTCAGGCACAGGCCAGGTAGAACTCCGGTCACTCATCAAATTGTTATTTACCTGTTCTGTTACCTTGGAGCGAAACCCATTCTTGACAGTCTAACGGTCACTGTAATGCTGTGTTACACGCATTGTAAAACTGTACATAATCCCCATTACTGTGATGAGAAATTACAGTAATACATACAGTTTTCATAATATCATACGAGCTTTCCGTATTTTTTTCATTCCGTATTATTGATCTACAAATTGTACCCAATCGCACAATTGTGCGGAGAGAAGCGCACAACTTCCAGATTCCACACAGCTCCACACATTATCATGCAAATTTATTCTTTCCTAGAACAATTCGTACCTGGAACAGCCTCCCAACCTTCATCGCCGACAGTGCCGACCTCTCAACACTGAAGGCAAATCTCCTCTCTCACAAATTCTAAGTGTACATGTTGTTTTTATCATATAGTTATAAAAATAAAACATACAAAGACTTGTTTTTAACCGATCTCTCTGATGCCTTTTAAATAATGTTCAGTATATTGAACGTTTTAGAGCATCCTGTTGAAGTGAAACGAGGCGAACGATTGTTAAATCGCACAGTTGTGCGCACCATGTGTGGACGATGTGCGGACGGTGTGTGAACGATGTATGCACGGTGTGCGCACGCTATTTTTGGTGAGTTGTGCGGTCACACAACTGTATATATATACCAATTACCAATAATAGACACTGTTCTAACAAATGTTATACAGTTGTATTGGTAACGCTTCTGCAACGACTTACATTTACATATACATCTAGCGTATCCAGGTACTGTACCTAAGCATTACATGATTTATTTATAGACACTTTGATAATTTCTTTAAATTCTATATGCAGTATAATTTGATACTTATAGTCCATAGGAACTGATAAGTCTCTACACTAGCATGATTATAATGTAGCAACACTTCCAGATCATCTTTTCTCATCCACTCGACTCCGATACATGTGTATAGAAAGTTATCGCTTGCGTACACAAGCATATTGGCACGGACTTTTCGTTTACAGCATACAACAGCTGTATTCAAATACATCAAAGCGATAAAATGTATCGTTAAAAAGGATATATATGTATACGCATAGTGTACATTCCCAACATTTACAAACAATGGTTTATCCCTCTTAATCCGTATCCGTATACGTATACCTCTTTCTATTTCAAAATACGTTACCACAGTCATTATAATGCATATTCCAACCTTACTTGGCTCTTTACATACGTAAATAAAGAATTTTTCCCCCCATGGGGAACCCCTGGGAAACCCACCAATCAGACGGCAGTATTCACGCACGTGATTTAAGACACGAAGCCATGCTTCCCACTTCATAATTCCTTCAGCCGGCCGTGTTTACGGACGTGTTTTGGTGTCTACGGGTTCCAACTACAACAGGCGTTGTTTGTACCCATACATTTACGTATCCTTTATAACTAGTTAACTTTATTTTGTTTTAATTAAGCTTTTTGCTTTATTTTGCGCCGTTTTGCGACCAGGCTCCGGCCACGTGTTCGCGTTTTTGACGGTTTGTTTACGTTGAGATGGAGACTCCTCCTTCTCAAAGGCGCTGTCCTGGGGGTCATTTTTTTGAGGCTTCCGACCCCCACCCTTACTGTCCTGGCTGTCGGTCTTGCTCTCTGGAGCAGCCGTGTGAAATTTGCCGTGCCTGGCAGCCGACTCCTACCGGTGGTTCTCCCCGCCCGCGAGGGCGTGCAGGTAAGTCGGGTAGGAGGGGCGGTAGGGGTGGGGCGAGGGCTAAAGCTAGGCCTAAGCCCTCGGAGAGCACCAGCGGAATTCCGACCTCTGTCGAGTCTTCCCTGGGGTTCGTGTCGGCGGTTTCGACCCGTACCGGGGCCGCTGGGAAACAATTTGTTTCTTTGGACCCGCACCTTTCTCTCACCCCGCCTTCCGTTTTGTCGGTCGACGTGGGTGAGGGTTTGGGCTCTGTCCCGGTCACCACGGTGACTAGGGGACAGGGGGGCGGCCTTCTCTCCCAATTTGTGGTGGGAGGGCAGGTGGCCCAACATTCCCTTGGGAATATTAAACAGGCCAGCCATGTTGTGTCAGCGGATGCTTCTGTTGGTGGCCTCCTGCCGGTCCGCTCCACTCCTGAGGGTGTTGGTGTTGTCGGAGACCGGCCCCCGGCAGTTTTGTCTGCTCCCGGGGTTCCTTGCATCCCTGATGTAGCCCCTGGCGTGGTGATGGCGTCTAGCACGCCGTCCACCACTGTGCAGCATTTGCTGCCCGGTCCGGTGGTTAGTGATGCTTCGGCCTCGCTAGCCTCGGCTGGATTTTACGGTGGTGTGAGCACTGGTGTAAAAACCTATGCTTCCAGCTCTATCCCTTGTGCCTCCTCCCCAGGTTTTCCTATGGTAGGTGCCAGCGCAGCTGCGTTTGGTTTTGCCGGTGCACGCTGCTCCCCTGGTGGGGCTTGTTTTACTGGCCCTACAGGTTTTGGCCCTGCTGTAGGTCAGTCTGGGTGGAGTTGGTCAGGTCAGCCAGGTGTGGCTTATGGCGGCGGGTGTGTAGGTGGCCCTAGGTTCCCTACCCCGCCCCCCCAAACCGGTCCTGCCTCCGGTTTCGGGCATCAGGTTGGTGGCTCTGTTCCAGGGTCCTCCCTGGTTTATCCCACCTATTTGCAGGGTGGGAATGGAGCTCATTGGGGTCAACAGGCTCCTTTTTATGCTCCGCCCCAACCACCGACCGCCTATGGGCAGTCTTGGGGTTTCTCCCAGCAGGGGGCTTTTCCAGCCGCTCCCCCTCCACCCCAGGGTGGTATGGGTTTCCAGCCTGGATATGCCCCCCCCGCCTTCTTGCCTGCGGCGATGGGGCCCCCCCTCCATCCGCCACCGAGCCGTTCGCGCAAGCGTTCGCGCTCCCGGCCAGCTTCTGCTGCCGGTTCAGTCAGGCAGAGACCGCGTGATGCTAGGGCTGCTGGTCGTGCTGCGTTGGCTCGAGCTCCTATTTTGGAATTTGAGTCTACCAGTAACTTCCGCTGTCCGGTGTCAACTCCTACCTTACAGCAGGTTCCAGGGTCTTGTGGTCCTGCTCCTGCTGTTCCTCAGGGACTATCGATTGCCCCGATAGTTCCCTCGGGTAGGTCACGTTCTCTTTCCCCTCCTCGCACCCCTCCCCGGAGGGCGACGTTGATGGAGGTGGATTCGGCGGGTGCCTCTCCTAGTGATGAGAGGGACGTTCTTCGGGGCTCTCCTGGTTGCTCCAATTTTACGGAGACTCGGGATGAGGATAGAGTCGGCGAGTTTACTGACTCTGATTTAGAGTCGTTGGATTCGTCTGGGTTGGACTCAGAAGGCCCTTCTGATGTGTCCCAATCCCGGCCCCGAGATGCTGATCCGGTGCCTCCAGAGGTTTCGGCTTCATTTCGCACTTTACGTGCAGAAGTTATGAAGCTTCTGGGGGACGGGGTTTGCCCACGCCCTTCCACGGATTCGGCCGTCCCGGAGCGCACTTCGCTCCTTCAGAGCATGTTGCCTCCCCTAGCATCTGCCTCCTCGGCCTCTGCTAGGTCTCTTGCGGAGGGACGAGGCGTGGCTTCGTCCCTCGCTCAGGTCAACGCTTTATTAAAGCAGAAGGTGAGCAAGGCTCGCAAGCCTTTTTCCCTCTCGGCTTTACAGGTCGTGGTTGCGGACATCGCAGATTTAGCTGCAGATACGTACCGCATCCACGACCCAGTCTTGGCCCCTAATTCTGTTTCCCTTGAGAGGGATCTGGATAAGTGGCCGGGACGCTGTGTTGACCAGGTTGTGATGGGGCCTAGGGAGCACTCTAAGTTGGAGCGTCTCCTTAGGCTGGCTCTCCATGTTCTGTCCTACGCAGACTGGTTTACTTCTGCGTTGCTGGCTGCGAGCTGCAAGTCGGTGGAGCAGCTCCCCAGCAAGGTTGGACTGATGGAGCGCCTCAGCCAGGCAATTTGCAAGGCACATCTTGATGCGATGGCCTTACTGTCGGCTGCCATGTCACACCTTGTTGTTGCCCGCCGGTTGTCGGTCCTTTCTGGACTGCCAGTCGGCGATTCCTATCGGGCTACCCTTTTGGAGGCTCCCTTGACTGGCGAGGATTTGTTTGGCGGGGTCCTTCCCTCAGTGCAATCTGAGATGAGGTTGGACCCGTTTGCATCTGAGGATGCACGCCACAATTCCGCAGGCAAGGGCGCTAGCAGGAAGAGGCAGGCTTCTGGCTCCTCCAGGCGTAGGAGGAAGAGGGCAAAGACGACTGCTTTTCAGCAGCAGTCTGCCCCTCCGACTTCCGCTCCGGCAGAA
This sequence comes from Mizuhopecten yessoensis, assembly GCF_002113885.1. Lineage (NCBI taxonomy): Eukaryota > Metazoa > Mollusca > Bivalvia > Pectinida > Pectinidae > Mizuhopecten > Mizuhopecten yessoensis. Next base: position 1,659,888 of record NW_018405627.1, read on the forward strand.
CGTCGGAAATCTTCCTTCCGCGGTAGGGGTTCCCATAGGGGTCGAGGCAAAGGCAAAGTTTCCAGAGGTAGGAAGGGTTCCTGACTCTTCCTTGCCCTTGCAAACTCCTTGTCCACTGTCTGTGGCCGCTCCCACGTCCTTGGGCGCGGGAGGCTCCGCCGAGGTGGTTTGGGAAGGGCTAGATTGGCCCCTTCCGGACTTGCCAGTAGGCGGTCGGCTGTCCCATTTCGTTCCTCAGTGGAAAGAAATCACTTCAGACAGTTGGGCCCTAGGGGTTGTGTCCAAGGGTCTCTGCATCCCGCTTCTTCGGGATCCACCTCTGGCGCGAGAGCCTATCTTTTTCCCTTCTCCTTCCGATCCGGGAAAGGTGGAGGCTCTCAGGTCAGAGGTTCAAGCCATGATCGCGAAGGGCGCGATCGAAGAACTTTCACGGGACCAGTGGTCTCCAGGGTTTTACTCCCGGGTCTTCCTCGTGAAGAAGAAGTCCGGTGCCTGGAGGCCTATTATCGACCTCAGTACGTTCAACACGTATGTCGATTCCCCGCACTTCCAGATGGAAACGCCACGGCGCATCATTGCGTCAGTGCGTCCAGGGATGTGGGCTACGTCCATCGATCTGAAGGATGCTTACTTTCACATCCCGGTCAGGAGGTCGGCCAGGAAGTTCCTCAGGTTCACTTTCGAGCAGAAGGTTTACCAGTTTCGCGCTATGCCCTTCGGCCTCACTACGGCCCCCTTGGTTTTCACCAAGTTGTTGCAGGTAGTAGTGGGGCACCTCCACAGTCTCGGGGTAGATGCACACATCTACTTCGACGACTCCCTGTTGCTCCAAGTGGATCCAGTTATCCTGTCCCGGAGCACGAGGTCGGTTCTGGGCGTTCTGTGCCGCCTAGGGTTCATCCCTTCCAGGGAGAAGTCGGAGGTTCTCCCCTCTCAAGATTTTGTTTTCCTCGGTTATCGGTTCAGAACCGATCTGGGGTTTGTCCTTCCACCAGTGTCCAAGTTCGAGAAGGCCTCTCTGTTGGTCTCCGTTCTGGTCGGTGTGGAGCGAATTCAGGTCCGATGGTTCCTTCGGTTCCTCGGTTACCTGAATTCATTGGCGGATGTGGTTCCCTTGGGTCGGCTTCACATCCGTCCGCTCCAGCTGTTCCTTCTGTCAGTTTGGTCTCCGGCGTCTCGACAGTGGGATGTGTACATTCCTCTGCCGGAGTCGGTGAAGGAATCAGCTCGTTGGTGGACTCTCAAGAGCAATGTCTTGGCAGGAGTTCCTCTGGTTCGGGCATCTCCTGCTATGACCCTTTACACCGACGCGTCCATGACCGGTTGGGGTGCATACCTTTCCGGTCAGACGTCGGCGGGGGTGTGGTCAGGGGAACAGCTTTCAGAACACATCAATGTTCTGGAAATGCGTGCTGTTCTGTTGGCCCTTCGGGGTCTTCGACCCTCCCTGCAGGGCAAGGCCATTTGTCTGGCTACAGACAACTCCACTGTGGTGGCTTATCTGCAGCGCCAGGGGGGCACCCGTTCCCCGGCTCTGTGTGCTTTATCCACCCAGGTCCTGTTGCTGTGTCAGGAGATCAGTCTCGATCTCACGGTGAGGCACCTTCCAGGTCGTCTGAATGTTCTGGCCGACACTCTGTCTCGGTCTCGGAGCCCGGTTCTCACCGAATGGACCCTCAAGCGTTCGGTGTTCCGGTCTCTTTGCCTGGTTTGGGACAGACCCCATGTGGATCTGTTCGCCACGGCCCTGAACTTTCGACTCCCTACATTTGTGTCTCCGGTTCCAGACCCTATGGCCATGGCGGTGGATGCTCTATCCCAGGACTGGTCGGGAATGTACGCGTATGCGTTTCCTCCCTTCAATCTGGTGGGCAGGGTGTTGGAAAAGATCCTTCTACACCCTTGTACTGTGTTGCTGGTTGCACCGCTCTGGCCTCGACAACCTTGGTTTCCTCTGTTGTTTCGGCTGTCGTTGGACTTCCCACGCAGCATCCCACCCCTGTGGGATCTGCTGTCTCAACCGAGGTCCCGACAGTTCTACTCGGGACCGGAACGGCTCCACCTTCACGGTTGGATGCTATCTCGGGAAGGCTCACTCAGACGGGCTTTTCTCGAGAAGTTGCAACTCGCATCGCAGGATCACTTAGACCTTCGTCTTCCGCCGTCTACCAATCCCGATGGTCCGCATTCGGTGATTGGTGTGTCGGACGGTCGATTGATCCAGTCTCTGCCTCTGTTCCCGTTGTAGCTGACTTTCTTTTGTCTCTGTTCAGGGACAAAGGTCTGTCTCCGGGAACTATTGCAGGCTATCGTTCAGCCATTGCTAGTGTGCTGGCTTTCTATGGTAGCAAGTCAGTGGGCTCGGACGCTTCATTGTCGGCTCTCATTAGGGGCTTCTACATTGAGAAGCCTCGTTCACGGCAATTGGTCCCTAGGTGGAATTTAGCACTTGTGCTAGATTCCTTGTTAAGGGCGCCATTCGAGCCCCTCCAGTCGACAGATCGGAAGTTTCTTACTTTCAAGACTGTGTTCTTGATAGCCTTTGCTTCCGGTCGCCGCAGAAGCGAGATTCATGCTTTCAGCAGATCTTCTTCTTGCCTTCGTTTTTCGGCTGGCCATTCTTCGGTCTCGGTGACCACTGATCCCTCCTTTTTAGCTAAGAACCAGGTTCCCGGTTTCACCCCAGGGCTTGTGGTTATCCCTTCTTTGGCTTCAACTCTGGATGGGGATTGTCCTGATCGCCTGCTCTGCCCAGTTCGGGCCTTGCGTTACTACTTGGCCAGAACAGAGGGGGGGGCGGGACACTCGTCTCGGCTGTTCCAGTCTCTCCAGCCCGGTCGCTCTGATATCTCTGCAGCGACCATCTCACGCTGGATTGTTCAGACTGTTCGAGCTGCGTATGAGTCGGCAGGGGATCAGTCCTTGCGGGTGTCAGGGGTTAGGGCTCATGAGGTTCGCGCTTTAGCTACTTCGTGGGCCTTATTTAATGGTTCTTCTTACGCTGAGGTCATGACAGCTGCTGTTTGGAGGGGTCATTCTACGTTTACGGAGTTCTATCTCCGATCTTTGTCGGGACAGTCTGACGGATTGTATTCTTTGGGCCCTCTTGTGGCTGCCCAGTCCGTTGTCTGTCCTCCCTCTTCTTTTGCATAAGCCTCATTATGTCTTCTCCGCGTGATCCGGAACGCTGGTCGTAATCAGGCTTTGTGTCACAAAAGGAAAGGGTATTTTGAATTTTTCCTCCGGGGGTATGGGTCCTATTGTTGGAACCCTTCATCGCTCCACGGAGACACCACTGCGGTAAGTCGAATTCGCATTATAATGACTGTGGTAACGTATTTTGAAATAGAATTGAGGTTTCTCTTGTGAAACCAATTTCTATTATAAATACTTACCACAGTCATTAGGTGAGTTCCCTCCCAGCCTCCCCTTGTCTCCTTGGCTCTCACTTTTTTGGGCTTTGGAATTATGAAGTGGGAAGCATGGCTTCGTGTCTTAAATCACGTGCGTGAATACTGCCGTCTGATTGGTGGGTTTCCCAGGGGTTCCCCATGGGGGGAAAAATTCTTTATTTACGTATGTAAAGAGCCAAGTAAGGTTGGAATATGCATTATAATGACTGTGGTAAGTATTTATAATAGAAATTGGTTTCACAAGAGAAACCTCAATATTGTAAGTACCCCTAGCTACTTAGAGGACATGGAAGATCTACTTTCTTAACGTGCAGAATTGTCTTTCATGTCTACACATTTCCACGCTTTATAGTCAGATTTCTGTATAATTAAGGAAAACAGTCAGGCAACCTTTTTTTTGGTTTATAAATTCACTATTGTTTTTACAAAATTCAGTAAAATTTGATAGCATAATTGCTCCTATCCGAGTGGTCTAAATTCAGAACTGTGTCACACACCTGTAAAAAAAACCTATAAAATTCAAGCAACTGGAAAAATAAAATAAAAACACTCCAGTTAAAAGAGAGAAAAAAACATTTAAGAAGCTAAGTGGTGATGAAGGTAAGGGCAGTGATATCGGCCACGGAGTTCACACGCGGTATTAAAAAGACACTGGGACAAAGGGTGGTGGCCCTATTTCGACGTCATTCTTGACACTGCCGTTTGTGTTGAAACATCATTTCTTCTTCAAAAAATAGCACAAAGGATCCGATTAACTGTTAACAACTTCACTAAATCAAAATAACATCAATAACCTTTACAAAATGTACCACATCAAACGGGAAAAGCAGCATTTGGGGAAATGTTAACAGCTGGTTCACCCGTTGTCGGTATAATGTGACCGGGCGGAATGCTATACCGGGTGCCTGCGGCATGGTATTTCAATGAGATAACACTATAACGTCGGCATCAGATCCGCGCTATCACAAGGACACTAACATACCCTGTTTTCGACATACATGCACGTTCACACAACACAGATATAGTCACGTCTTAAAATGGCCGAGGATGTTTAAAGGACGTTACACATTATAAAATCCAAACCAATCCCTTCTGATTCGGGGCTATCGTAGTTTAACCTGTCGGGCATCTCTCATCTGTACCGCCGAACTCTATCCTTGACCGGTAACTTTACCCGTTATCTCGACTGTTCCGACACTATCCTTGACCTGTTATCTCTATTCCCCTTTCATACTCTAAACTAAACTGAGAGGCCTACGAGTTCTGTGTCCTCTGTCCTGCCGTAATGTAACTCTTGAGTGACAGGATTACGAGGAAATATGAATTTAACTCTTTATTAATTCAACGAGCTTTTAAAACAGGTGGACAGCTCTTATATCCACTGACCCATAAACAGAAACAATCGCAATTTCGAATCATTGTACAAACTGATGTCCCTTTAATGAAGTGGGTCTCAAGGCTTCCATACATTCCAGTGTGTAGCGAGGCGTTAAGTGTCTGTATCTCGATCAGAGTAGAAGACGTGAACTAGCCGAGTGCACAGCACGATCTAACAGCCGACAGACACATCGTAAGTAGTAAAACTACTTCTTCCTAAAATGTAATGTAGACACTATAAAAACAACAAATGTTATTAAACATTGAAAGGATGTTTTTTGTATACTTCAATATTTTCGTCGTTGTACACTTTTAAACTCATAAAAATAAATGATTTTATATTTGATAACACAAGGAGCCGAGGACATTTCTAGACATGATGTCGAAATTAAATTATACACGCTATATTATTCACATGATACACATTGTATCATGAATATGTGTATATATTGTAAGTTAACTATTCGTTTTGATTTGTGTACACACGCATACACTACACGCATGCATCTTGCACACAGGGGAGGCCGTCATTAAATGACCATAGCTGTTGATAGGACCTTAAACAATACTAAACCAAACCAATCATTTATGAAGGAGTTTTAAAATTCCGTAAGGTATTTTCAGATCAAGCGCCAGCAACACTTCATCCCTGAACAATTTAATATCCCAATCTACAAAGTGTTACTAGATCAAAAATTATTATTCGTCACGCCTGTATCAACCTGCAGTCGCATATTACACTGTCACAGGCTCGGGTAACAGGAACGCACGTCGTACAAACCTGATTTAGAACGTGGACAATCCGACCAAAAACGTTTGGTTGGACTCGAACTACACACAAGTGTACAATTGAAATGTGTCGATGTAATCCATAGCTCAAAACTTTTGTTGATAATGTGTGAATTTGTATACATTTTGTGCTTTTATTCGGCATACGGATTGTTTGGTGTTAGGCCTGCATATAACATGTTAATTTGTAAACAAGCATCAGTTAAAAGACTGTTACGATACGTCAATTACAAATCAATCTGCAAACATATAAGCACAGCACACCTTCGAGTTTGCTGGTCTACTTGATAGTATTTCATTACAAAAATTTCAAACAAATTTAAAAATTAGTTTTGCAGTTTGTTTGCTTACGTGGTTAAACGTTTCTGTAGCGACTAAGATCATATCAAGACGGTTGCCTAGGGAAACACATCCGGATGAAAAGAGTAGGTTGAACAAAATAGGTGTTTAGTGTTGCAGGGAGCACCAGATCTGTTGTTTTCTTCAAGGTTCCGTCATAAGTTACACCTAATAAAACCTGATATTCTAACCATGCTCCCTTCCGTTTCCCGTAATTTCATGCCGTGGGATCCTACACGGGATATTTATGCGGTTAAATGATCATATTTTTCCACGTACACGTGACGAATTAAATCACGAGAGCGCGCCGGACTAAGACACAGTTAGCACGTTCTACATGCTGAAGTTTGTGTATTAGAATATTGTTGTGACAGTACTGATCTATGAAAACAGTCGTGGTCCGTCCATTCATCACATCCGGCGAGTGAATTACACATGTATTATAACGAAATCAATAAAGTTAAGATCAACAACATGGCGGATTAAATTACCACAAGGTCAATGGTGGAGGGAGGGACGAATACAATATTTTACTAAGCCTTTTCACAAACACACTCGACACCCAATGTCCATGGTGTTCAACTTTATGTGCCTTTATAAACAATTTAGATGTTATCAGTTCATATTTTGTAATCAAACTATTACCTCCTGAAGGCCAAGGATTTAAATCAGTCCCGTATCTTAAAGCTTCGTATTATTCGCAACGAAGTTCCCTTAACTATTACCTCTTTCAATTTCTATAAAACGAATACGATGAAACACAGTTTTTATCATTATGTAAATTTAATTGTGCAAAATTTGATATATCGCCCTATCCAGTCAATCAATACAAACACCTAGTTGTAATTTAACATATTTAACATACCAAATTACCTTTAATAGTTTTACCGACGTAATGAGCAATGCTTACTACCTATTATACAGCTTATCTGCTAGCTCTAAATTTGATTTAATTTTATAGTGTAAATATTATGTATCAAATACAATACTGTATAAGCAATTAAACGTTTACTGAACGACGAAGGACCTTAATATATATCACAAGTGTTTATAAGTTAATTATACCAAATTGGGGAATATTTCGAGTCCCAACGCGTCGACAAGTTATTCTGAGTGACTGCACAAATTAAAATAATTATACTAAAGCATAAATCTAAATAGCGATCTTTTTAAATAGCACGTGTTTTTGTCAAAATTGCAAGCCTGTGACTCGTGTTATTTTTTTTAAGAAATTAAATCATTAACTTAAAACATGCAAACATTTAAATTTCAACAATTGTTTAAGATCCTTCCTTCAGTTTTAACAAATGTTTTACTGGCAGCAAAATAAAAATTACCAACTTCCGCCACCTTTTCTTTTTATATAGCCACTGGTGGTCAAACGGCGGACAGGAGTGAACGATCAATTATCTTGTTTATAAGTAGTTAACATTTCTATGGAAGCCTTTTAATAACAAGTAAATTGTTTGTTGATAAAATGACACTTGACCACAACTTCAAAGTTGTCTTGTGAGTACATGCGCTAGCTGCATTGTACGCAGCTTTTCCACAGTATACTTCTGAGCAAACAGTATATCACGAATGCCTGAACAGCCAATGTGAATTGTTGGAACATATGCAAGCTTCTAAAATAGTCTCACTTTGAAAACGGACATGCTAACTTTCTTGTGCAGGTTCGGGTAAAGAATAGTCCATATGTATTCTACTACATGTAAAGCACCATGCACAATCGGGGATGACGGTATTCATTCATAGTTTATTCGATTAGGAGACAATGAAGAAACTTAAGACTGACGTTCGTCCTGACAGCAAAACTTGAAATATATTTCTTGTTTTCTCTTCGTACTTCCGTACTATTTTCCCTTCGGCAGTGACACCTTATTCAAACCTAAATACACATTGTACGGCCAAAGAAAATATACTTGCCATGTACAGATACATTGAAATTCTTCTGTCTGTTCCCGTTTTATGCTTTCTGAAATTCTGTCATCCCGAATTGTTTACAGGGGCTAACATTAATAGTCTTCGTGAATAACGGGATGGGTAAAACTGACCGGTTTAAATTTAACTGTTTACGAAAAGTCGAACGAAGTAAATGGCGGATAATATGCTGGCATAGATAACAAGTACATGGGTCAAGTATGTTCTATAACCAGGACATCTAGATAAAGTTTATCTGACCAAATACCAAAAGAAGTGTAGCGATGTCGAGGTCAGAAGTCATAATAAGGGCGTGCTTGTTTTAATTTTCTGTTATCTACTACAACTGAACCGCTGACGTACGTAATGAGATAAGTATTGCTATCTTCATTATTGCTCTGTTTTCCTACATGTGATCAACGATTTACAGTCATTTCAAACAAAAACGGGAATTCTATAATGTACCATCTATGAAAAGTTTACAGTGATGTTTGGCCCTAATTGACTCACATTGTTGATGAGTGTTTTTATCTTGATTTATTTTTGGTATTGGTAAAAAGATGTATAAATGTAAAACATATATCAGACTTTATTATAACGATCAATCGAGTTGAAATATTCACATATTTATTGAACAGAAATTGTATCAAATACACTTTACATAGACTACATCGTAAAGAATCTGTCACGTTTTTGTTCAAAATCAGCGCATTCAATCATAAAATGTTTGTGAATGGCAGATCGCATGATTGACAAAAAGGTTGCTATCCTTTATGTAAAATGTAACCGAGGGATGTAGGCATGGCCTATGCGCAGTCGCGAGAGGACAACTTCCGGCCGTTAAATAATACCAAATAAACCCTTGCATAGTTAGAAGTCGCCTACATTGAACTTAGCTGTAAATTATATATAATCGGGCGTTTAACGTTATAAAACCTTCTTAATCAGGTATGAACTTAATTGTACAAACATACGTTATAGTGACAGCTGCCCGAGAACTTCTAGCTTACAAATGTGTCTTTCGGGTAGAGTAGAAAAAATAAACTCTCGCTTAATTCACCTCACTTCCTTTGAATACAGGTACCGGCATTTATTCTAAATCAATAGCATCTTTCAAACATCATCTCGAGCATTGCTATAAATGAATACATTATTTTACATTTAAACCTACTGATATCGTACTTTGTGCGGTTCGAAATCCCCCCTACGGTACCCTCTTGCGTGCATACAGTATACTCCGAGCTATTTGGGGTCCTATTTATATTTTCACCGGCTTTACAGAAAGAAAGCTGACTACACTCGACGTTGGCTTCAGGTCATTATTATCAGCTATGTGAAATTTCATTAGAAGGTATATAATTGATTTGAAGGGTTTTATTTGACTATATATAGAGCCCATTTAAAGTATCGGCGTTTTTTAGTACTCTTAATATCACTCGACATGTAAAAATATTTCCTATTGATTAAGCCAGTTAGAATGAATGTTATAAACAAATGAATAACAGAAACTCACTGTTTGTATCTTTACAGATGGCATACCGTTTTATACGTTCATATAGAGGACCAGTAAAGGGCGTTATTCTGGACTGGAGTGGTACCACAGCCGACAAGTACGTCTTGGCACCAGCTGTTGTCTTTGTGGAGGTTTTTAAGAAACACAAGGTACCTATCAGCATGCCTGAGGCACGTGGTCCGATGGGATTGAGAAAGGACCTTCACATCAAAGCCATTACAGAAACGGAGGAGGTCAGAAAAAGATGGCATGCCGTTCATGGGAAATATCCAGATCAGGGTGACGTCGACAACATGTTCAAAGACTTCGTTCCTATGCAGTTGGCGTGTCTGAAAACATACACAACATTGATACCGGGAACTGCTGAAGCCTGCAGAACCTTGAAGAACGAGTTTGGAGTAAAGATTGGAAGCACAACCGGATTCCTTCGCTCAATGGTTGATGTGCTATTGGAAGAAGGGCGGAAACAGGGGTACTACCCGGATGTCACTGTGGCTGGTGACGAGGTTGAAAATGGAGCCCGCCCGAAGCCACATATGGTGTATAAAAATATGGACCTTTTGGATCTGAATCCAATACCGGCCGTTGTCAAAGTCGACGATACAATATCCGGTGTTGGCGAGGCTCTCGAAGCTGGATGTTGGGGTGTCGGTGTTGCCAAATACAGTAATTATATGGGCGTCGACAGTTTGGAAGAGGCCGATGCTCTAACACCCGAAGAAGAAGAAAAAAGGTGCAAAGTCTCTCGAGATTTGCTCATACAATCTGGTGCTCATTACGTCATTGACTCCATTGCAGAATTACCTGAAGTCATAGAGGATATTAACCAAAGGTTAGCAAAGGGAGAAAAGCCATAACTTCGTTTATTATCACACAAATCTTAATAAATCTCTATATAAAGTAACGAGTATTTGGCGTGTAACATATATATTTGTTAGTTTAGAACTATATAGGACGATATATTTACTAGTCTTATTTTAATAATCAGATATTTGTTACTTGTGTGATTTTGTGTCTCAAGTGTTAAATTAAAATCATGAGATAGACAGTTTTAATCTCTTTTCAATTATCTCATTGTGAATTTGATTTACAACTGCATTTACTGCTCATTATGTTAACAGTTCCGTAGCGGACATTTTAACACATAACAAAAATTATTTAACGTTTTTCCAAGTTACCTTTCTTGTTTACTGTGCGTTTGTGTAATGACGGTAATTAAATAATGGCAGGGTATATATCACAAAATTATTTTGTTACGTTTTCATGTAGACATACAAATGTAATTATATATTGTGCACATTATATATTAAATGACATTGATTCACAAATATATAGACTTTTAGTTCTCTTTTATTTATACGATTTTTAGTGCGAGATATCTAAAACGGTTGAAAAAAATAATGCATTTTTCTATTTTCGAAATTGTGGCAAGGAAAATAGCATTTAGATGGACAAAAGGAAACTTATTATTTTCCAACAAATAGCTTATACCCGATACTACGGTAGAATCTGGAGTATCTGCTGAAGGACCAATATATCGTTTTATATCAGTTGACAGTTACAATTTCAGCAAAATATACAGTGCTAGCTGCAGAGTAGATACAGAATATAACCGTTTATCTACAATACTTAAAAGCGCGGGGGATTTTGTTCTAGAGCAGTTTGCTACAAAAGCGTTTAAATTCAAAACATTGACGCATTATTTTAATATATATTTATCATCAAGGACATGATATCTACAACATAAAGCTAATACACGGCATATTTTGTTCATTGATGAATATCAGGCGCGTAGCTGGGCTCTTTTGGATGTGCATGCAGAAAGTCACACCAAAGGTGCGAATGCGAGCGCCGAAGGCGCGAAGCCATTCTAGGGGGGGTACGGGGACATGCCCCCCCCCCCCCCCCCCCCCCCCAGATTTTTTTTAGATATATAAGCTCTATCGTGCCATCTGGTGGTCTTTTTAGAAACATATTTGAGTGCTTTAATTTATTTTACAGACAACATTTTTTGGTTGATTCATCACTATATTATTGGAAAGCATCGCAAAAATTCAAATGTATTTTAAATGCGAAAGACAGCTCTCCTTTTTTTTCTCCGACAAAATGTGTCGATTGTTGGAATGACCCGAAAATATCCGTTGCGTCATATCTCTTTCCTGATGAATCTAAGTTAACTAGATATTTAAAATGTCGGAGCCAATATAAACAGATTAATTTCAGATTTTTTGCCCTTGTGTACCCCAAACCCTTTTTATATCCTCAACATTTCTCAGAACATAATATGACGGTAGCTCCCTTATCGATGTTTAGATACATTAGTGTATATGTATATACATGTATCAAGTGGCTCTACTGAAGATAGGCCTAGGACTACTCTGAAAAACATACTTTATCAGTTCATGACAGGGAAAAATGAAGGCCTATATAATGTCACAGATTAGCAAAAGCTACATGTACGTGGCTTTTTTCTGACTTTTGAGGCTTTGCCTTTTTCATATTTCATTTGCAGGGGAAGCGAATGTAAAACTCAGATGGATCCTATACGCGCATATATCCGCCCTAAAACCTATAACACTAATGCTAGTAACAAATCAATCTACAATTGTTATTCGGAAGACCTTTAATTGGTGAAAAAAAATACACAAACATACATCCATTCCGGAAAAACAACCCGCCTCCGTTGACTTAGTTGTATTTCATTACAATCGCTTGTTCAAATGTTGACGTGTATGGAACTTGAACACGTGAGCTTTTCCCCATCTTTTTGACAGGATATAGATATCCACCTTCACTTTAGTAAGACGAATATCGCCCTCGCTTGTATTCCCGATATCACGGGTAACAACAGTCAGACTCGGGGGGTGACCCAAGAATTAATTTTGGGTGTTGCCCAAAATTTTAAACTCAGAAGACTCAAAAAAACTAATAAAATATAATTGTCATGTCGGCTGTACATGTATACTACTTTCTGGCACCAAACAAAATATAGAACTTCATTATTTCTGAGATTGTGACAATTATAATTTCCCTGCCGAGCAGAGCGAGGCGAATTCTTTTTCCTAAAGATGTAATACTAAACTTGTTCAAGCACTGTCAAGCGTAGAAAGCTAGAATTTATCGGACATTATTTCCATTGTCAAATAGATCGAATAAGGCATAGAATAGCTTTCTGAGTTTGCGGTATTATTCCAGGTTATATTTTATAACATAGAGTATTTATATTTTATGATGGCCGAGCGGAGCGAGTGTTAACAAATTCTCTGAAACAATGGTAATAATGTAGGTTTTTGGTTAAAATGTTGATGTTTGTGTCATGTGCATGTAGTTTAGGCGAGGATTTTGGCAATTAAATATTGATTTAGTTTGTCATAGAAATGAGGATATATATACATGCCAGGCTTTTAGCTAACAATGGTTATTATTCACCTGATAACGTGATGCTACTAAGGTGGATGCTTTACTGTCTTTGACATTTTTGAAATTTACATCTTTTAACCGGTATAATAAATCACTCCTGGTGATCATGTGCACATGAAACCACAGATGAAAATACAGGTTTATCTATCATGAAATGGACTCTACCTTTGAAATAACAAGTAACATATATACCTAATTCCAACAGATGGTTTTATCCTCTCTCAACGAACAGGGTGATCACCACACCGTGACATTAGAACAATACAATAAGGTAGACAGTCCGTTGAGCCTTCACGACTGACCTGACTGGAGACCCTACTAATATATAAATATATTATTTAGAGTATAAGTAGTGGACTCCTTGTTTGGGTAACTGCACCCTTAGTTCACATGATGGTTGATATTGGAAGAAAATCCCATATGTAAAAGAGGAAAATCTTCAAAAACCGAAGTCCAGATTATTTTTTGACACAGAAAAAAGGGTGTTGCCCGGGCAACTAGGGCAACCCCCCTGGGTCCGCCACTGAGACTGATCAGAACTGTGTTTGGTCCGGCATTACTATAGGCCCTAATACTAATAGCCGTTTTAGACTCGTCGATGCCTAAGTTAATGTCGCAAGAGGATGTTGTTTCATGTGAACTTACAGCTGCTTGGAAGATGTCATGTATCAACTTGTTCTTCGAAGATGATGCGGGTTTTTCGCTGGATTTGCAGCCATGCATGTTTCCGATGTTAACAGGTTTAAAAATACTAATAATATGAAATCGGCACCAGGTACCCTAGGTTGGAACTTCCGGATACGTAATGATTGTCGGCTGTCGGTTATACAGTTAAATCACGGACATAGATAACAATCTAATTCCGTGGTTAAATTTAATATATTTTTCAATTGAACCACACATCATTTAATCACTTTTCCGAACTACAAAATAAATAAATAAATAAATAAAAATATAATAGTATATTTGAATTTTTTATGTGCATGCAACTGCTTATTTGCTTACGTGGCAGCTACCCGCCTGAATATTCTAAAATTGACCGATTGCAACGTGTTGGTTGTGTATAAACAGATAGGCATTATGTAACTCTGGAGTATATATTTAGGTACATTGTACGTACATAAGCGTACTTGGATAGTTTGGCTTTGGTTTGGTTAAGTATTGGTTAACGTCCTATCAACAGCTATGGTCATTTAAGGACGGCCCCCCCCCCCCCCCCCCCCAATGTGTGCAAGATGTATGCGTGTAGTGTACATGTATGCGTGTATGCTTTGGGAGGCTGCGATATAATCGTGTTTATCTCCTTGTGATAGCGCGGAACTGATGCCGACTTTAAAGTGCTACCTATAATCTTAATACAAACACTTACACCCAGTAGGACACCCCACCACCCGGTCATATACGCTATATGGTCTGTAAACGGTTATAAAGACATTTACTCGTTTCTCAAATCTCCCATGGGACGTAAACTAGTGAAAACTTTATGTACATCAACATGTTATACTGCTCCAAAAAGTGCATACTAATATAGTCGATTCGCATACATTAAGTGTCGGGCTGCAATTTAAATCTCGGATCGGAATAATATCATAACTACATTGTAAGATGTGAATACGTGATATAAGTGTAAGTAAGTGGTGATGAAAACTATCATAGTAGATGCTTTATGATAAAAAAAAACATAACGATAAGTTGTAATTCAGTTACCATAGCAAACGTATGAAAAAGAGAAACCAATGACGTAACAATGAATACCTGCTCACAAGAGAAGATAACTCTGCATTTCGCAAAGACGGAATAGCGCACATGCTGATGTCGGAGCGCTGAATGGCACTACAGTGAACCCGATCAATTCCGACCTCCCGTTGTATCAAACAACAGTTTGTGTTCAGGCATGCTAAAGTACATGCACATCCGTACGCATACAAACACATATTTGCTACAGAGGACACCTACAAATATTCATTCTTCCCACACAATAACACAATGGAATCTCCTTCCCATAACAGCAGTACAATGCATAAAAATCGAGGACTCAAGGCACACATACTCTATGTAGCCCTTGAAGCCCTCATCGCACGTTAGTACATATACACTGCACAAAAAAAATGTATTATTAATGTTTATGTGTATTGATTGTATAAATTGTACATCTGTGTACTGTAAAGGGCTTTACAGTAGCTAGATAATAGGACACTACATACAATGTTGTATGTTTCTTGATATTTATTGATATTTCAGACCAATGGGAACTTTTAACATTTCCACTGATCTTAAATAAAGACTTTTCTCAGTCGTTAATTATAGTCAATGAATGTGAATTTAAGACAGAATCGGGTAATCCACACTGATGGTATGGCCATATTGTCCCTTATTTCCTATTTTTTTCCCCAATTTTTCAAAACGAAAACAATGTGTGTCAGGAAAATAATTGATCATATAAGGATTGAATGGCTTTTTTTCAATTTCATACGGTCATGACCACTGAAAAAATACCTTGACCTTCTTTCAAGGTCACAGGGGTCAATAGTGTCAAACACTTCAAATGACTTCTTCTGAAGAACTGAAAGGTATATAATCTTAATATTTGGCTGGTAACTTCTTTGGATCGAGCACGACATAGTTTTCGTATGACAATGACCTCAACCTATTTTAAATGTCACTACAGAGGTTCGAAAGGGCATCAACATCACTATAGATGGAGCCCTTGTAAATTTAAGGAGAGAAAAAAAAGAAGAAGAAAAAAGTGAATGTGTCAATGAAATATTAATCATAGGTTGACAGTCAGTCGGTGTTTTGAATATATGTTTGGAAACAATTTAGATCTAACTGTTGATATTGCTTTTAAGATAATTGAATAACGATTTTTGATAATTCTAGAATCAGAATATATTAGCAGAGACGTATAAATGTTATATATATATAATACGTCTCTGATATTTAGAAAACGTACACTATATCAAGGTCATCTAACAGTCATTTATACCAGCATCTTATTGATAGTTTTTGCCTTATTTTATTTAAGTTTAGGCCTATTTCTTATACAATATTGTTCCAAGCACAATGAACTGTTTTTGTCCTTTTGTGCCAACTTTTTGAAGTTTTTATTTTGCATTTGTTTTTGTCGACCATTTGTCAAGTTGGCCCTACTGAATGACCTATCCTGTGTTAATGGTGCCGTTAATCATTATTATTAATAATAATAATTGAACTATCAAAGATAAAATATGATCAAACAGCATGTTTAAAAAAAAAGGTTTTCCTTTGTTAGAACACGGAGTAAATATAAACTAATTGTGGTCTAAGGCCATATCATCATTTCTAGAATCGCTTACTTCCCTTTAAGTAGCTCTTTAAATAACAACGATACAAATTTGGGCGAGTTCGAGTTCGTGCCGGGCGAAAAGGCAGAATTTATTTCATGATTTTTATTGTCATTAATATATATATGTATTTTTCAACATTTAGATAAGAAACAACAACAACTAAAACACAGTGTGAACTAATTATGTTTTTTTTCTGGTTCGAAAGTGTAACTAGTTTGTGTTTGCCTAGTGGGTCGAGTTGTCCTATCCTGCACATGGAGATACAAGTCGAGTGTTGATCATATCAATGGCAGATAACAAGGACACTGAACAAGAAAAGCGTGATCCAGATTACGCTTACAAATGGTTTCCCGATAGAGGGAAGGAACGGACATCGTTCCAGAAGATACGATACGGTAGACAATCCAGTAGCTGTTATAGGAGGATAACGAATTGCATGCAAAAAGGTGAGGTGAAGCGTAGTGTTTACCCGTGAAAAGAATTTTCTGGTTTTTTTTAACTTCTGATTCATACAATATATACCATTAACTTACTGCATGCCAAATCTGAAGTCGATCGTACCTGTGCAATGCACGGAAATGATATAAATACATCGATATAATGCATTATGTAGGTTTTTTTAACAAAATGTAATACAAGGGAAGTAGCTCGTATATAAATACAAGTAATAAAGAGTTATACCAGACCTAGACTTATTGGTTGATATCTGGTTGCACTCAAATGTATGAATGATTGCATGCAAATGTTTAGGCTATCTCACTATATGGAAGCATTTTTCCTGATGATTTTGGTAAAATGATTTGGTCTTTAAGAATGATATTGTGTGATGAGCATTGAAGTTAAAAAAAACCTGATATGCATAAAATAAACTTTGTCGTCAGTGTAGTATCAGACAATCAACACGGGCAAGTGGATTTTTGCACATCTGATACATATACAATGAATGTCCTATGTTCAATCGTATGCATGGAATATTTAGAGGGAGTGTTTTTTCCTGCCCTCACAACTCCAATAACCCAGGTAAAATATAAACGGTCTGGGATGGGTGACTCGAGCTTACAGTTGCAGTATCTGTGCTATAGCATTCAATTGAAGTGGCACTATAAAAGATGCCATTGAAAGCATGGTCCTACCTGTGTATACATGTACAGTACTTATTCTAGCTAGATAATAGGACACTATTTAAAATGTTGTATATTCATATCTATTTATATTTCAGACCAAGTTGTGAACTTTTAACATTTACACTGACTGATCTTAATCAAAGAATATTCTCAGTCGTAAATTATAGTCAATGCAGGTGAATTTAAGACAGAATTGGGTAATCCACACTGATGCCATATTGTCCCTTTTTTGTAGTAGGAGTTTCTATTTTTTTTCCCCAATTTTTCAAAACGAAAACAATGTCTGTCAGGAAAATAATTGATCATATAAGGATTGAATGGCTTTTTTTTCAATTTCACAAGGTCATGAACACTGAAAAAATTACCTTGACCTTCTTTCAAGGTCACAGGGGTCAAATATGTCAAACACTTCAAATGACTTCTTCTGAACTGAAAGGTATAGAATCTTAATATTTGTCTGGTTACTTCTTGGGATCGAGCATGACAGAGTTTTCTTATGAAAATGACCTCAACCTATTTTAAAGGTCACTGCAGAGGTCAACAACACTTTAAACGACTTCTTCTGAAGAACCGAAAGGCATGGATTCATAAGATTTGGCTGGTGGCTTCCTGGGATAGAGCCAACAAAGTTTGGGAAGGAAAATAACCTCGTTACCAAGCAAGGACAAACTAAAATGTCGGCACGTCCTTTGAAACAATAGTTGGATGCATGAGGTGGGGAAGATATGTCAAAACAAAAACGAAAAATCTCAAGACAGAAAACAAAACAAAACCTGTCTTAACTCATGATCATTCACTCTTGAAATTTCATAATGAACTATTCCAACCTTTGAATTGGAAGGGTTCAAATGTGTCTTCAGGGTTGAATGGGTTATTAAATGTAGGATTAAAAGGGAGGTAACTACTTAATTTCATTGTTGTCTGATTCAAAATACATAATATTGATTTCTTGCTTTGCAGATAGGACAATAGCCTTGATAGTCAATGCTTTAAACAGCTATGGGTGGTAAGTTGTTCCAGACTTTTAATTTCATGTATTCCATAATTATCAGTTAATTTATATTCATTTTCTTATTTTCCTTTCACACCAAATGTCAGGTTATTTTATTATATAATACATGTATACTGTATAGCAAAAATTCTTGATGCTCATTATATGTAACATTTTAGCTCTGAAAAGACAAAAATATTTTTTCACTAAATTTGAAAATATGAAGTTATAAAGTCACCAAATGATAAAAGATCTAGAGAAAAAGTCCATTTCAGAGAAATATTATTAGAAAAAAATATTCATATTAACATCGTGGTATTTCAATATATATCCATCCTGTGTGGAACTTATAATTACATTATTATACAATGTTTTTTTTAAGCAAATTTGATAGGCGTCACATTTCCTGTGAGACATGTAACGAAGGACAAGCAGCATACGATTTCCGGGCAAGGCAGGTAAGAATAAAATTACATTAAAATAAGTGATGAGGAAGTGTTCTTTCAAGAAATTAGTTTTTGGAATTACACAATATTACAAGATGTGTGGTGTTCACATGATCAAAAACTGCAATAATAGTGTAGCGGAACTGGACTGAGTCGACAAGTTTGCTAACCGATGTGATTTGTGCATATTTACGGATAATTAATAAGGTATAAGGCTTCTTTTTTTTCTTCAAGTTTTAAACTATACATTATGTCTCAACAGCACGATACTCACATGTTTAAACCTAACACCGATAATGTTAACCTACGTCAATATGTCCTAGGCCTGTAAGCGGGGGATATATATTCAACAAATTAATCTGTTCTTGTATCTTTTCAACTTTGGCATAATACTTGCCAACCCTCCCTTTTTAGCAGAAAGACTCCCGATTTTGAGCCCTTAAATTGAGCATTTTCAACCAGTGAATTTGCTTAACTATTCCACTTTTCTACGATTTAGTCTGAAAGAACAGCTCAAAAAAAATGCAATTTAAAAGTGAATTTTTTCCCAAGGGTGTACAAACACACATTTTTTCATGCTTTTATTCTAACCACTAGTAATCTCCCCCATGGAAATTTTAAAAAGTTGGCAAGTTTGCTATGGTAGCCTACCATAGGTGTGGAATTTCCGCACAAAGCGTGAAAAACACAATAGCACACAGCTAGCTAGTAGAGTCCAGCTGGCTGTGTTTTGATAATCATGCAATCACCAATCAACTTTAATCAGCGATTAAAACTATTTGATTCACTTGGTACTCAAGGTACTGTACCAGAGAGAACAGACCCTTTATTCACAGTTTTACAGTCATTGTAGTACCGTAGGTAATGTGTAGTGTGTACATTGCAGAGTCGAATAAAGTGCAAAATACACTGATCAGACATCTAGTATACTTAAGGATCAATCTTATTTCAAACTAGCCTTCCAGATTTCATTCCATGATATTGATCAACCAGTCATGCCAAACAACATGTTTGCACTTTATAATTCAACTTTGGGATTAATTATTAAATATTACAATTTTGTGTGCAGATATTTTTGGTGAATTGTGTGATCACACAACTGTGTGTACCTTCTTCACATGAGCTACTAAAGAAATCAATATTACCGTACTAGCATTGTTCCGTTTTAGGCTAAATGTGATTATATATACTGCAAATAATACAGTCTATGATCTTCAAAACTATATGATAATTTAGGTCGTGTTATAATTAACTTGTTATGCAAATAAAGAACTTATTATTTTATTAAAACACAGATCGGAATTAGATGTAATAAACATCAAAAGTTACCGGCAAGCTGGTCCAACATTCTATAAAGTGATATCATATGAGTAGCTAGTAATTTATTTATTAAGTCATGGAAATTTCAAAAAATCAGGCTGCAATAGTAGATTTTGTCAGGTGACAATTTCCTGTCAATCATATTTTGCCCCAGAGTACTAGTGGTAAAGTTGTTTCTACATGAAATCAAAAGTTTCTTTTCAAAGCTGGCTGAGGCTACAATGGCCAAGTAGTTAGTTAAGGGTCTGGCCGGCAACGATCATGATCACTAGCCCTCACAAGTTCAAGGCCTATGTTGGGCAATCACCAGGTACTAGCTGCATGTCAGTGATTTTTGTCCGGTTTTAATTCACCGCCAAAACCTGGTGTGTCCTTAAATAACCATAGCTGTTAATTAGGATGTACAACACAAACAAACTTATCAAAGCTGAGTAATGATTTATTAGTCCCCCACCGTTTCGCGGAGGGAATTTAGGGTTGCACTCCTTCTGTCTGCCAGTCCATGAAGTTTGTCTGGAACATATCTTTTATACTATCTCACCTGGAGTAACAAGATTTGATGTACAAGGACAATGGGGGATGATGGAGTGCAGAGTGCAAAAATTAGGTCACTGTGACTAATGACTTGACCTTTGACCTTTACTGTTGAAAAAGTTTGTCCTAGGCATATTTTCTTTACTATTTCACCTGGAGTAACCAGATTTAATGAACAAGGACATCTCAGGATGACGGAGTGCAGTGTGAAAGAATTTGGTCATTGCGACCTTTGACTTGACCTTTGACCTTAACTTTTGAAAAAGTTTCTCCAGGGCATATATTCTGTGCTATTTCACCTGGAGTAACCAGATTTGGTGTACACAAACATCTTGGGATGATGGAGTGCAGAGTGCAAGAATGGGTTCATTGTGACCTTTGACCTTTACTTTTGAAAATGTTTTTCCATGGCATATCTTCTGTACTATTTTACCTGGAGGAACCAGATTTTGAGTACAAGGACATCTTGGAATGACAGAGTGCAATAATTAGGTCACTGTGACCTATGACTTGACCTTTGACCTTAACTTTTGAAAGAGTTTCTCCAGGGCATATCTGCTGTACTATTTCACCTGGAGTAACCAGATTTGGTGTACACAGACATCTTAGGATGACCGAGTGCAGAGTTCTCTTGAGAATAAAATACATGTGCATTTGATCACAGAATTTGTCTTTCCAGATTTTATTCAAAGCAAATTATTTTAAGTTCAACTGCCACAGTGCCTGTGAGTTAATGTAAAATGCAGTGTCTGTCCCTGTCTATTTGTTGATATTTTCTTTCAACTTCTTCTTCAGAACTTAAGACCCAGTGTCCTGACATTTGGCTCGTTGGTACCAGGAATGTAATACTGTAAAGTTTCCTCATCCATAATCTTTATCAGCTTTCAGTCACTAGGGTCACATACATGCATCTTGAAAATTTCAAATATCTTCATCTGAAGAACTGAATGACCTAGATTCATGAAACGTTGGTGTATTATGCTGACTAGCAGTTCAAAATCATTTTCTAAATGTCTATTAAAACATCTAGATACAGAGCACAAAATAGTAAAGCAATTGCAATTCATGTTTTTATTGCATTGAGCCGCTTGTAATTATCTTTTAATTCCTTTTTCACAGGTTGTTTTTTGCCAGAACAAAGTGAAATCTAGTGGCTACTGCGGTATATTGGCACATGAACTAATTCATGCATTCGACGACTGCAGGGCTAAAGTAGATTATAAGAATGTTGATCATATAGCATGTACTGAGGTAAGTCTCCAATATAACAACTTTCTGAATGTTTCAAATGGGATCAAATTGAGTTCAAAACAACAACCAATTGTACATAATTTAAAGGATGTACGTACCTCAGTTTCTTAGTATGAGAAATCGTTTTTCACTCATTTATCACTGGTCCATCTATAGTCTGGAAACTTTTCTTTTTTTTCTTTTTTTTATAAGACAGATTTATGGATTTCGATTAATAAACTTCAATGATAGGAAAATATTGTATGTATGACGGGAATCATGTTTAATCATGACAATATACATGTATAGTATGTCAAGGTCAAGGACCTGTATCATTTCTAGACAATTTGGCATGGAAGGAGTATTGTATCATTACTAGACAATGTGTTGTGGTAGGGGACATGTATTTTATCATTACCAGTCAGTTTGTTGGGGTAGGGAACATGTATTGTATCATAACTAGATAGTGTGTTGTGGTAGGAGACATGTATTGTATCATTACTAGACAGTGTGTTGTGGTAGGGAACATGTGTTGTATCATTACTAGTCAGTGTGTTGTGGTAGGGAACATGTATTGTATCATTACTAGACAGTGGGTTTTTTAGCGCATGTATTGTATCATTACTAGACAATGTGTTGTTGTAGTGGACATGTACTGTAACATTACTAGACAATGTGTTGTTGTAAGGGACATGTACTGTAACATTACTAGACAGAGTGTTGTGGTAGGGGACATGTATTGTATCATTAGGGACATGTATTGTATCATTACTAGACAGTGTGTTGGGGTAGGGGACATGTATTGTATCATTACTAGACAGTGTGGTGGGGTAGGGGACATGTATTGTATCAGTACTAGATAGTGTGTTGTGGTAGGGGACATGTATTGTATCATTACTAGATAGTGTGTTGTGTTAGGGGACATGTATTCTATCATTACTAGACAGTGTGTTGTGGTAGGGAACATGTATTGTATCATCACTAGACAGTGTGTTGTGGTAGGGGACATGTATTGTATCAGTACTAGACAGTGTGTTGTGGTAGGGGACATGTATTTTATCATTACCAGTCAGTTTGTTGGGGTAGGGAACATGTATTGTATCATAACTAGACAATTTGTTGTGGTAGGGGACATGTATTGTATCATTACTAGACAGTGTGGTGTGGTAGGGGACATGTATTGTATCAGTACTAGATAGTGTGTTGTGTTAGGGGACATGTATTGTATCATTACTAGACAGTGGTTTTTTTAGCGCATGTATTGTATCATTACTAGACAATGTGTTGTTGTAGGGGACATGTACTGTAACATTACTAGACAATGTGTTGTTGTAAGGGACATGTACTGTAACATTACTAGACAGTGTGTTGTGGTAGGGGACATGTATTGTATCATTACTAGATAGTGTGGTGTGGTAGGGTACATGTATTGTATCATTACTAGACAATGTGTTGTGGTAGCTAGGGGACATGTATTGTATCATTACTAGACAATGTGTTGTGTTAGGGGACATGTATTGTATTATTACTTGACAGTGTGTTGTGGTAGGGACATGTATTGTATCATTACTAGACAGTGTGTTGTGGTAGGGAACATGTATTGTATCATAACTAGATAGTGTGTTGTGGTAGGAGACATGTATTGTATCATTACTAGACAGTGTGTTGTGGTAGGGTACATGTATTGTATCATTACTAGACAACGTGTTGTGTTAGGGGACATGTATTGTATCATTACTAGACAATGTGTTGTGGTAGGGGACATGCATTACATCATTACTAGGCAATGTGTTGTGGAAGGGGACATGTATTGTATCATTACTAGGCAATGTGTTGTGGAAGGGGACATGTATTGTATCATTACTAGGCAATGTGTTGTCGAAGGGGACATGTATTGTATCATTACTAGGCAATGTGTTGTGGAAGGGGACATGTATTGTATCATTACTAGGCAATGTGTTGTGGAAGGGGACATGTATTGTATCATAACTAGACAGTGTGTTGTGGTAGGGGACATGTATTGTATCATTTCTAGACAATGCGTTGTGGTAGGGGACATGTATTGTATCATTACTAGACAGTGTGTTGTGTTAGGGGACATGAATTGTATCATTACTAGACAGTGCGTTGTGGTAGGGGACATGTATTGTATCATTACTAGACAGTGTGTTGTGTTAGTGGACATGAATTGTATCATTACTAGACAGTGCGTTGTGGTAGGGGACATGTATTGTATCATTACTAGCCAGTGTGTTGTGGTAGGGGCCATGTATTGTATCATTACTAGACAGTGTGTTGTGTTAGTGGACATGAATTGTATCATTACTAGACAGTGCGTTGTGGTAGGGGCCATGTATTGTATCATTACTAGACAGTGTGTTGTGGTAAGGAGTATTGTATCATTACTAGACAATGTGTTGTGGTAGGGGACATGTATTGTATCATTACTAGACAGTATGTTGTGGTAGGGGACATGTATTGTATCATTACTAGCCAGTGTGTTGTGGTAGGGGCCATGTATTGTATCATTACTAGACAGTGTGTTGTGGTAGGGGACATGTATTGTATCATTACTAGACAGTGTGGTGTGGTAGGGGACACGATACAATACATATTGCGGTATAATGCTTAGGATACAATACGTATCACAATACAAATATCTGTTTTAATGGTCAACTTCATAATGATTAAGTGCAGGATTTTATCAAGTTTTTTCATAAACTTCAATAATAAATAGTATCTGTATCAAAATATGTTTTTATATAATTTCTAGTACTTTTGGGCATGACTACACAGTGGACAACATGTACTCTCAAAGATTTAAAAACATCAATCAGTACATTTGTTTTACTGATAAATAATTTAAGTACTGTTAGTGTATACGTATTGCAATACAGGTAAACAAAACAATTTGATACGATACTCAAGAAAGTATCGCGATTCTGTATACTATATTGTTTCAGCCCTATAGTATAATGTACCTAATGAGGGTGTTTTAATTTTCAGATACGTGCTGCTAATCTTACACAGTGTGATTTCTTCAATGGTTTGGTGTGTGGTGTTGTAACCCCAGGCTTGGATAAAAGTCAACAGGTAAGATATGGTTAAAAGTGCTTCATCGTCAAAATTAACATATCAGGCTTGCCGATTTCCAAGAAATATGAAATTCTCTAAGGAAAAAACCTGTTTAAAACATTTAGTGTGCTGATACAGAAAGTCAGATATTCAAGGACTTGGGGCGTTAAGGGTCATTTTTGACGTCACAAACATTTTAACTTGAATTTATTTATCAATTTCTGTTATAAACATCATATTGGTAAATTGGGGCTATCTTTCTTGGTGCAGATTGTTTCCAATTACCATTCTAAGATACCCTACCATAGCAACAAAATTGCATTGTTATGCAGAAATAGCCAAAATATAGTATTTTTGGACAGCTATCATGCAAAAATGAAAGCCTCTGCATGCCACAAACAAAAATGCCTTTTTGCGAATGAACACTTGTATGACAGTGTTTAAGCATGTCAAATATTTATTTGTTTGTTGCATGCAGAGGCTTTCAAAAATTGAAGAGTGTTTAGTTAAACGTCCTTCAAAATGGTTGTTTCTTTACCAAATAGAGCAAAACAGACATTATTCATGCATTTTATTATGAAAACGTGGGATCATGTCTATCTTTGTAATGCCATAGCTCCTAAACCAGTTGTCGAAGGAATTTGAAATATTTACATGCTTCAGTTATTCCAGATTACGAATATTACAGTTAAATTTAAATCCCCGCAGAGGCCGGAAATTTCCCTTATGTCCCTAGTCCTTTTTTTTGCACCATACTGCCGTTTCATCCATTAAGGACTCATCAGTTTACATGATTCAAAATACATTTTAGAATAAATAAATATGTACCAGGATTTAACTGTTCACAAATGATGTTATTGAAGTAATTGCTTCGTTATTCCTCCTCTGTATGTCTTGACAGGCATGTGTACGTGGCCATGCTATGTATTCCCTGATGATGAGTCGGAACCTATCCAAGGAAAAGGCGTTGGAGGCCATCGACAGAGTGTGGGACCGCTGTTATAATGACTTAGAGCCTATTGGACGACGATATAAACCTAACAAAGAGGACCGAAGCATTGCCTCTCATGAGGCCAGAAAGTTTGGATTTTAAGAGAGAGAGGTTAAGATATAGGGAAAGTTTTTCTTTGTTTTTACAGTAAATTTTCATCTGTGATACTGAACATGTTGTGTTGTTTTAATATCAAGGTTCATTAACAGGGCTTAGAAAGGCCCAAAGATAACAGTTTGGCATTGAATTTGCTCTGAAATTGATGAAATGGTTGTAAAGGCCCCTACATTTTACAAAAATGACTTGAAGGTGTCAACATTACATGAAATGATTTATAAAAATATGGTATATAAAGTTTTGTGGTGTTATTCTGTTATTTTTTTTAAGGAAATACAAGAAAATGAAGAACTGGTAAAGTTAGGGTCAGCATTCGGCCCCCCACTTACATATTTTCCCCCCATATGTAGATTCATTAATTATTACTACTGATAACCTTAATGGACCTCCTTGCATAACACCAGGTTAAATGACAGAGGTATCCTAACAAAATGACGAATGAATATCACAGGCGAATATAATTTTGAAAATGAATTCTGATAGTGTATAAAATCACTTTTATTTTGATACTATAGGTGTCATATTGGTATACATGAAGTAAATGTAGCAATACTTTTGATTTGATAAACATCCAAAATTTTCACAAAATCTAAAATATATCCAACATCGTCAACTTGTTTATAAATGTTAAGTTACAATGGAAATCTATATTTTTAACTTCCTTAAAAACTTTCCATAATATATACATTCTTTCTACAGAATCACCTTTATGTAATATCAAAACCGGTAAAATACTTTTTTAGCATGCCGAACATGGCCAATGCACTATTTCACATAAACATGAAGATTTGATTATCATTGTTTCTTATGTTAAATGCCGATACATTTTCTGATTTTGTATCCATACCAAATCAGTATATTATATGTGTTTTTAAGTTACATGTATGTGCAGTAGTGATAACCCATAAATATGTAATCTGCAAAAGTAATCTCTCCTTTAGAGAACTACTTAAGGTTCAGATTGTGTTATAGACAAAGATATGCAGATATATTAAAACGGTAACATAATCTTAATAATAAAACTAATCTATGTTTAATTATTATTTGATTTCGTCTTTTGCCTGTTCGTTAAACAAAATATTAAGAAATATTACATGATTTTAGAACAAGTAAAGCAATGTAAGATATCCATGTCTTACTCCCCATACAAAAATGAGATTTTAGCACATTTGATTTTTGTGACCTTAAAAGAAGCTCAAGGTCACCAATATTTACAATACTTATTTCTCCATTCACATTAACAACCAACTTGCCAAATAGCAAGACCCAATGACTTTATGTGATGAAGAAACACAATTGAAAGGAAAAGTGGAAAGAAAGCTTTGTTTTTTTCTTCTTTTACTTCAAGGTGACATATGAGAAATTTACTGGTTGTCAATGCTTTTGGAAATCCTGGTGTTGAAAGATAGCCAACTTTTAAGCAAGTGTTTAGAAACAGATATTTCATCATTGGAAAATCAAATTAACATATCACCAAGCACAGAACTATATACGCAGTATGAAGAAAAAAAAAACAATAAGAAAGTATTAGAAAAACTAAAAAAGAAGGTTTGATATAAAGATCAAAAGCGAATTGGTATGAGAAGGCAAAGGGTAACAAAATACTTCTATGATTTAGAAAAAAGAAATTTTGAAAATAAATGTATAACTGAGTTAATTACTGAAGATGGTAGGGTTCTTGATGGTCGAAGGGAGATACATGCAACCCAGGCTGAAGTTGATTTTTGAGCTTATGCCATGGTGCAGCATCCATCGTCTGTCCGTTCGTCCTTCAACTTTGCCTTTAAAATGATACTAGTCCTGAACGGCCCAGTAGATTTTTACAAAATTTGGTCTGGAGCATCCTTAGGCAAGAAGACTCGGAGGGGTGGGGTCAAATATGGGAAATAGAGGTAAAACCTTTAAAATCCTTCTTCTACCGTAGAGATTAAGGGATTTCATCCTAATTTGGTCTGGAGCAACCTTGGGCCAAGGGGTCTCAGTTTTGTATAAACGGTGGGTGTGGCACCCCTGGGGGCACAGGGGTGGGGCCGAATAGGGTAAATTGAGGTAAACCTTAAAACTCCTTCTCCTACCACAGGGATTAAGGGATTTCATCCCAATTTAGTCTGGAACATGCTTAGGCCAAGGGGACTTAATTTTGTATAAAATGTGGTTGTGGCCCTTCTGGGGGCTGAGGGGTTGGGCCGAATAGGGGAAATAGAGGTAAAACCTTTAAAATACTTCTTCTACCGTAGGGATTAAGGATTTCATCCTAATTTGGTTTGGAGTGTACTTAGGCCAAGGGAACTAAATTGTGTATACACCTTGGGTGTGGACCCTCTGGGGGCAGAGGGATGGGCCAAATAGGGTAAATTGAGGTAATTAAACCTTAAAAATCCTTCTCCTACCATAGGGATTAATGGTTTTCATCCCAATTTGGTCTGGAGCATGCTTGAGCCAAAGGGACTCAATTTTGTATAAGTAGTGGGTCTGGCCCCTCTAGGGGCACTGATGGGTGTGGCTGAATAGGGGAAATAGAGGTAAAACCTTTAAAATCCTTCTTCTACTGTAGGGATTAAGGGATTTCATCCTAATTTGGTCAGGAGCATAGTCCCCAGGCTAAAAAGGGGTACTTTGGGCATGCCTTTTTGTGCCTAAAATGTACCTTTGAACGTAGGTACTTTTAAGGTGCCCCATTTTTTTAGCACTCTCAAGGTATACCTCAAATGTGCCCCATTTTAGACGTGCCTCAAATGTGCCTGTTTTAGACTTAGATTTTTTCAACGTACCTCAAATATGCCTCTTTTAGACTTTGAATTTTGTCAGCGTACCTCAAATGTGCCTCATTTTGACTCTGATTTTTCACAGGTGCCCCATTTGGACTTTGATTTTTCACATGTGGCCCTTTTAGACTTTGATTATTTTTAACGTACCTCAAATGTGCCCCATTTGGACTTGAACTTGTTCTCAATACTGCAAAATTGCCCATTTCAAATATACTTTTAATGAAAATGTGTTACCCATCTCCCACTGTAAATGTCCATTTTTTCTTTTCTTTACTTTTTTTTTCTTTATAAAATTAACCATCAAAATGTCTTTTTTGAATGCCAAAATAAAAAGAAAGTAACAAGCTAAACGAATGAATAAATAAACTTGAATTCTGTGAATTTCAGTTTCAATAAACATGCAGTGTCTAATTCAGAGACGTGTAAAGCCACGTCTCTGTCCAATATAAAACAGAAAGAAAATTCATAAAACACATTTCTGGTTCAGTCATTGTTGCATTTAACGTTCAGTCCCAACAGCTAGAAAGACATTATTGAAAGATTTCAACGACACATTAGTGACATATTTATTAAAATGTAAAACGAAAACAATTAAACTACGGAATGGAAGTTAAAAAAAATCGGCCATGTCTTAGACGATACGAAATACTCTGCAAACTGTTTAACTCTGAAGTAGTAAATACAAGTATGTGTTCATACCTTGTATTTCTATTTCTTGAACTGATATTTGAAAACGTGTCGGGGGGGGAAAAATCGTAGGAATGCTAAATGCGTTGCAAAATGGGCACGACGATTTACCCAAAAACACACCCCAGAACACCCCAAAACACACCCAAAACACCCAAAACTACCCAAAACACTTTCAAATCTATTTTAATGTAAATAATAATCTTAGACGATTGATTGAGTCTTTTCTTAAAACCACCCGGAGGTATGCTACCAGTTAAGGGGAAGTAAATCGTATATATTGGAATACCGTAAGAAATTGTCCCGACGCAATGTACTTCATTGATTGTTTTTTATGAACACGCATGTCCAGATGCACTTGACTGGTTTCGGGATTTAGGGCTTCAATATTTGTCTAATGTAATTTGTATGTATAATATAATAATAAACGAAAGACATTTTTACGTACATATTTTATTTCAGAAGCAAGGTAAATCGTTAATCGGTAAATCACAATACGTTATACAAAGATATAGTATATGCATAGTTTATAAATAAAAACAATTCACAGATAAATATATTTCACAATTACTGATTGTTCTAAATAAAACGAATACATAATTAAAAATTATATAACTAAAACATTTGTTACGCAGTAAGATTAAAATTACCAAGAATGTTACAAAGGATAAAAAGTCTACTTCATATTAAATACAAAATAAATAAATAATTATGAATACACATAAAAAGACAAGTACAATATAAATAATGCAATTGCATGTCTAGATTTCCATGAAAGTATGGTTTCGACACGAGGATACTGAGACAAAAAATATGCATAACTGTGACCAAATCAATATTAATATTCTAAGATATACATACATACTACAAAGAACGTGAAAAAGATCAGTACAATTTATAAATAGTCGTACTTTGAAATGCAATTTCATGTCTAGATAACCATGAAATATGGCTCCGACACGCGGAAACTGAGACAAAAAATATGCATTTTGACTATATATGTTATCAACGAAAGGGTTGTGCACTACAATTTAATTTAGAATACGAAATATTGATAGGTTGCATGAAAGTGGCATTCTATCGTGTTTTCTCGGACTTGCACCGTCGACGTTGGCCTGGTTTTTTCCCGCAGCTCTGTTTTGGTGGTGGACTTCGGAAATCAGAAGTTGTTGACTTGACAAAATTTGAGTCCAGAATTTTGATTTTTTTTCTTTTTTGCCAGAAAGTTTTGGAAATATGTCCTTTTCTTCATTCCTTTTATTGATCCAAGTATCTCTCGAAAGTTGAAAAGATTTGAAATTTGTGTGTACTGAGAAGTTGCCAC
This sequence comes from Mizuhopecten yessoensis, assembly GCF_002113885.1. Taxonomy (NCBI): domain Eukaryota; kingdom Metazoa; phylum Mollusca; class Bivalvia; order Pectinida; family Pectinidae; genus Mizuhopecten; species Mizuhopecten yessoensis. The sequence continues at coordinate 1,690,592 of NW_018405627.1, forward strand.
TTCCATGCAATGCTCTTCTGAGGTCAATAATTTGGATGTTTCCTACTAGTGCCATTTTCTCAATTAAATCTGGTAATCGGTGTTGTTTGAAGTCGGCTACTTGTTTAAGTCTGTTGTTTATTGATTCAGAGTTGTTGTTTGTCCACAACTCTTAAATCAATTTGTTCCGAAGAGGTTCAATGACAACTGCTTTTAATTTTGGTTCAAGAAAGCTGTCCCAATATTGTCGGAAACTGTTTGTCAGATAGGGTTCAAGGTCATCTTTTCTTTTAGCATATTCCAGATCATTTTTGCTGAAGACAATACCGTCTTCAACAAAAATGTTACTAGAAATGCGTTGTCTGTCTTTCAGAGATGTACCGTGCTTTTCAAGGTACCTATTTAAGTTTTCTTTAATGTGTTTTGTACAAAGCAAAAAGTTTCCATTTGGAAAACTGCCATGTAAAGCATTTGTCATTGCACGCTCTTCGTCACTCCCTATTGTGACAATACCAGTACCTAGTTGGGCTCGTACATGTGCGAAAAAAGAATGATAAGTTTTGAAATCCGCATCCAATTGAAGAAAAATGGGCCCTTGGATTTTGAACGTTATTGTAGTGACAAAGCATTTCCCCAATTTAAATGTTCTATCTACACCCATTACACTTGCACCTTCACCTAAACAATTTTGGCTTTAATATCCAATAATTGTTCCTCTGTATACAATATGATGTTTGGAAGTTTGTGCTTCCCTCATTCAACTTTTTGAATGGAAAGGTTGGAGTGAATTTGAGAAATGCCGGCCAAAACCTCATCTGTTATGTTGTTGGTAACTACCTTTGGACCAATTTCGGTTTTTTTCTTGGTTCGATAAACTTTATCTCGAATTTGTCTTGCTGATTGGGGACCTAGCACACTGTTATCTTTAGCTTTAAGGTAACACACTTCAGTGGCTGGTTTACTTTGAGCTAGGGCAGCACAATCTTCCAAAACATGAGGGTCTGTTCTGACATAATTATTCGTTGTTTTGGAATTGCCATGTGGCTGGGATTCCCCTTTTCCTCGTTTCCCTGAATACTCCATCAATGCCATTGTTGTCTGATTTTGTAGATCGGGCGGTGCAAGTGTAATGGTTGTTACCCTTTTCTTTATTTGTTGCTATCCTTTAGACTAGTGTAATACCTATGCATACCGATTTATCTTTCTGGCTGTGGAGTACACGGTTAAAAAACTGTTTTTGGGTTTCAAAGTTAGATTTGCCCGTCTAAAACAATCAAACACCTCTGTAAGATTTGCCATAGCCATCTCAAAAGTTGTTCCAAACACAATAACATCATCTAAGTAACACAAAGACTTTGACCACTGTAATCCCCCTAAAACAATTTGCATCATGCGGGAGAATGTTGCGGATGCATTGCACAACCCAAAAGGCATAACATTGAAGTGGTATAAACCTCTATGGGTTAAGAAAGCTGTTTTATCTTTGTCAGTCTCCTCCGTCCTTCATCCAGAGTACTAAACCACGTGGCCCCAAACAACGTATCTAGCGCATTCCCAATTAAGGGTAACGGGTAGGCATCCTTCCTGGTCAAGGTGTTAAACTTACGATACTCAACACAAAACCTTACTGAGCCATCTTTCTTGGTTACTAGCACTAATGGTGCTGCCCAGAGGTTATATTATCCCCTTTTCCAACATTCCCTCCAACTCCTTTTCTACCACCTCCTTTTGTACAGGAGCTAATCTCCTCGGGGTATCTTGACTGGTCTGGCATCACCGGTGTCTATACTATGTTTTGCCACATCCGTTTGACCCAATTTCCCCTCAGGACCTAAATAAATATCCTGATACCTTAACAGAAAATTCTCTACCTTCCCCTTTTCATGCTCAGTAAGCTTCTCGGATGTTCCCTCTAAAACCTGTTGTAAGTGAGGAGGAAGTTTTGAGCCCAACTTGACTGGTTCACAGTCCATCTCATGAACTTTATCCACTGCATAAACCTTCCCGACAAATTTATTCTGTTGAAGAGTTATGGGTTTTGACGTAGAATTAAGAACTGATGAGGTCACTGGTTCTCTAGGCTGAGATGTGGGAGCTACCACTGATTTGGCTAACTTTAAGCTTTTACTAGTAATGAATTTGACTGGGTCGACCACAGTCCTTCCCCCATTTCCCCTTCTACACACCCTGGAAAATACACTTCAGAGTGCTTAGGAAACAAACCCTAATCCGAGCACACCGAGTCTGCGTGCGTGACGTCATCTCCACCCGACAACCTCCTAGCTTTAGGATGTTTGTACCAAAATGTATTTCCCCCTGATGTTTATGAAGGAAATCTATCCCTATTATTCCCTCGTGTCCTTCTATGTTGGCTACCACGGTCTCCGATTCATAACGTTGACTCCCAACCTTGAGACTTAGCACAGCCTTTCCAAACACCTGTAACCTATTACCAGACGCTGTTGTCAGCCGCAGGTTACAGCTTCGCAACTCCGGCCTTCCTACTATGCTACTGTATATTGCCTGTGCAATAATAGTTACTGAGGAACCTGAGTCCAACAAACACCTTATCTTGGTACCACCAACCAGGGTCTCTACATACAAACTAGGCTGAAAAGAGTTCAGCATTGCCAATGGCCCTTCTTCCTCCTCCTCATCTTCCAACTGGGCTGAATGTCTGGGCCCGACCCCAGCCCTCCTTAGTTTTCCTGTTCACCTTCCCCTGATTATCTGCCCTCTTCTCACACTCATATGACAAATGTCCTTTTTCTTCCGCATGCATAACAGATAATTTGATCCCGAGGAACCCTTCTGCTACTCCTGGCGTTACGTTGCAACAGAGTTTTGCTCAAATTCTCAAATTGTTTTAACAACAATGTTTTCAACTCGTCCCCAATGTTTGAATTAGGACCCCCCCCCCCCCCCCTTTTTCAGTGTCAGCGTGAGTCACAGATTGTACACTCTGCATATTTTGAATGAGGTCCTTCTCCCTGGGCTTCATATGTCTTTTTTTTAAAGACTCATGTTCTATTGCCCTGCTAACAGCTTCCTCTAAGGTAGTGGGGTGGCTAAATTGTACATATCTTTGCATTTCATAACTACCCAGCCCTCCACAAACTGCTCAATAGACATCCGTTCTATCTCCCTTGCTGATAAGTCAGGAAAAGCTCGGGTAGACAAGTTCCTTAAGGCCCTTCCTCCATATTCCACTAGGGACTCCTTCCCCACCCTTCGCCTACTCCTGAACTCACTCCCATGAGCGTATTCACGACCAGGGGGTGAAAACCTTTGTATAAGGGCTTGCTTTAACTGCACATAAACACTAAGCTGGCTTACTGATAGTTGTGACAAAACATTAACATCAGCTCCCCTTAAACACATAGCCAACTGTTGGGCTTGTTCATACCAATCTCACCTATTCCACTGTGCTACATGCTTGAAATGGGTCAGAAAGTCCCTAAAATTTACTTTATGACTGTCAAAAGGCTGAGGTTCCTTTTCCTTCCTTCGTGGTATACCGACATTAGCAAAGTTATCTGCCCTTGGGCCTCCCACCTCATTGACTAAGATAGGTCTGTCTTGATTAATATTGGGTAACCTCCTCTCCATAGGTACTTTATATCTTGAATTTACCCCTTCTTGGATATAAGGTGGTGTCGTACCCCTATGAATACAAGATGGTGCCGGATATGGAGTGGCTCTACCATATGACTTAAACCCTTGATACCCAAGACTATCTTCAGAAGGCAAATAATCCGGTGGACTACAATGTATCTGAGGCTTTGGAGTACTTGTCATCTATTGACCTGGATATATCTCAACATAAGGATCAGCAAAAGTAACCATGTGTCCCATTTTAGAGGTAGAATTTGCACTTTTCTCATAATTTGGGCTATATCCTGTGGTACCTACGTATAGAAAGTTATCTCCTGACCCTTCACATCATCCTACGGTGTTTTCTGACTCGTTCTCTATTTTCCATACATTCTCTGTATGTCTATCATAACTCCCATTATATGAGTCATAGCTGTAAGAAGCACAAAACTGTTCATGAGGAACCTGCCTATCCATTGAACCCCTCTTCCTCTCACACTGCTGAGTACCGTCCGACCACAAATGAGAACTATGAGTATCTTCTGACCCCTCTGCTTTTCATACTGCTGAGCATTATCTGACCTCAAATGAGAACTATGAGTATCCTCTGACCCCCTCTGCTTCTCATACTGCTGAGTACTGTCAGATACATTTGCATCTTCTGGACCCCTTAAGAACCTGTTTCCCTTGGGTTTAGCTCCCCCATAGCCTTCATTCCTTATCCGATCATTGTGGTACTGAGTTTCTGATAGCGTAAACCGATGAGCACCTATATCAGGAGTGGGAAAACTAAAACTGTTCCTCATCTCATCATCACAATGCATCCCGCTATCAGCTGGTATGCTTGCATGCCTACAACTTAAGTCTGCCTCCCTTTCTACCACTATTAATGTATCATTAGATACAGAATCCTGTGAAGTCTCCTGTACTGTGTGATTTGGTGTAGTAACATCCTGTACATTATAATCTATAGGCTGCTCACTCTGGTTATTACAAGTCTTCCTTCTAAATAACCATTCCCTTACATTTCCTAGGAATCTCTCCATATTTATTAATAGGTGAATCTACAGCAGCACAGTCTAAATAATATATAATATTTGAACCATTCCCTCAGGACACCGACCGTTTCAATTGGTCACACGGCACAAGTTTGTAATAGGACTACTCGGGGCTCCGGGCAGTTCACGCATTTAATCGGTATTTAGTGTGTCCCCGAGTCCCGCATCGCCCTATGTTGTCAACCCAGGTTCGGTAGGTCAAAACTTACGAAACATGTCGGCTAAAGAAGAGATAATATCCAAATAAACTGTCAACAATATGTATTAATATGAGAATGTGATATTTACAGATGATGATTACTTTCACTCACACTTCCACACTACATTCGCACACGAACTCGCCCCTGAGTCTATGTCTACATAGGCTTAAAATCCCCGACGACCACCCGCCCGGTGCTAAGCTATATATACCTAGAGTATATTGTGGCACACTTCCGGAAACAAATCCGTTCCACTGCCCGTATTTCACAGGCACGACGATTTACCCCAAAACACCCTAAAAGACCCCAAAACACCCCAAAAGACCCAACAACACCCAAAAACACACCCAAAACACCCCAAAACACCTCACCTTACAATAGTAAATTATTTTACAAACTGTAAAGAATGTATGCAATTTGTTTTATTATCTGCGGAAAAACGGAGGTAAGTAGTGACTTGCAAAATATATCGCTGCAAGTAAAGGGAGGTAAATCGTTCAAGAACGACAAAACAATTTACACAACGATGCAATTAGAAATAAGTAAACTCCATGTGTTTATATAAATATTTTTACTTTTAGTTATGAAAAAATACTATTTTTGAGATTTTTTTATTTTTGAATTATAATTATATATGACCCCATATCGAGGCCTAGAACTTGACATATTCTCTGATAACATGTCATGGTAAAAAGTTAGTCCCGACCAAGATCTACTGAAGTATGCAAGCGCACATTCAGTACAATGAACGCTTTTAAAGTTATGGACGTTCGAAAAACGTGAAATGAGATTGTAACAGATTCATGTTGATACGGATGTTTACCAAAGTGGCTGAGGAAATGGTAGTATGAGTTAACATAGGTTTTTACATGAGTATCCATGTCAAATTGAAATTATTAAACGAGTTCAATATTTGGATATGGCCCGAGCCTGTAAGCGAGAGTCGTTGCAAACTATTGAACAAGTTTAATCAACTAATACGGCATGGACACGAATGTAAGATTCAATTTATCACATAACATTCATAGTTTGAAAAAAACCTCAAACACAATTATTTTGTTATCGGCTGACTTTTTATAATTAAAACCAAAGTATTCCGATCATAGCAGTGTTGTTCCGCGCAGTGCAAAGAAGTTCCATATATTTTTTCTCTTATTAAAGAAAAAAGAAGTTTTAAATGCAACGAAAATAAAAATAACGAAATAGACATTTCAAATTCATTTAAAAATGTGTGATATGGTTAGTTAATAAAAATAATACCTGTAGCGGCAAAGGGATATGTTCCCAAAGGTTTTGACCAATTTAGGTTTTATTACACATGTTACCATATTTATGACATGACCGTATGGCATAGTAAAATGAGTCAGTCTTATGATAGATGTGAATATGATAGTACGTTTTTGCCAACGCTTTAAGCATGCTAGTGATAGCATTTCAGAAATTATTCATGCATTCATTGCAATCTTTATTGTGCAGGTACTTAAAGTAAATGTTTTTTAAAAATAAACAAGTTTTTGTTGTTAATTGACAGATGTAGATCTTTTGAATTTTAAATATACCTTTTTCATAATAAATCTTGGTGAGAGTGGGTTGACAGGATACCAAATACGTCAATGATTGAATTAATTAACACGTGATGTGCCTATCTGTTGGATCGCTATCTTTATAATGTCATTGACTGTATTTAAATGTAAACAACACTCATTGCCAAAGTATACAAAGTAAACACATTAACTGCACTCAGTTCAAAGAGTCAATCATTTTTGGCACGAATGCTCAATTTTCAATTTCCGCTAGCCCCTGGCAGGCTTCAACTGATAATTGCCACGAGTTTGATAATATTATATCCAGGTTGACGTACGACCGAACGAGGCAAGTATTATATTGTTCGGACGTTAATTGATATGTAGTTCCATTTAATTACATATTTGGCTTGAGGATATTATTTCGAACAATACATTTCGCTTACAATTCTTTCACAATAAGACGGAATATGGATTGACGTATATGGGTGCTTACGACACAAATCTTTTATTTCAATCTTTTGCACTTCGTCCATACATCGTGCACTATCCGTGCGCACAACTGTATGTTACCCAAACAAGTAGTCAACTGTCACACTTTAATAATGATCTTCAACCATGTCTTCTGACATCGGAAATTTTATCATAAGACTCGATTGTAGAATAGATATTATGGTAACAGTCTCTATTCACGGCCTTATGAGCGACATTATTTGAGAGGTTACATGTCAATGAGCCTGTGGAAAGATCCGACGCAACTAGATTGGCACGTCATAGCAAACGTTTGGGATTAAACTACGGCATCTGATTGATCAGCATAAATATCGTTGTACAATTCATAAAAGAAATTACGATTCTGTTGTAAATAAAAAAAAAATTGTACAAAAGACGTTTTCCTTTTAGTTATGAATTGAATTTTAAGAATTGGTCAAGGTAATTGCTAATTCCACCGTTGTATAGACTAAAATATGACAACAAATGCAATCTTATATTTATGGGAATTTATTTCTTGTTTATTTATGTAATAAAATTATGATGATTAATTAAAATAAAATATCACAGGACACGTGTTTGTCTGTTATAGAACTCTGGTTGTGTATCTCATCGACTGTCCTTGGGCAGATATCTTTTATAACGATTTATTTGGAATTATACACCTGTACACTTTGTATATTTTTTCACGCATCAGGTATGCACGGATTACATCATTCACGCTTTCACATGACCGTTTTAACATTTACAAACAAATCTTTCAATTAAAAACGTCCCTTACACAACTAAGATGAATTGGTTGCTTAATACTAAATAACCTAGCGAACAATGTCGTCAATCCAGTCTTAGGAATCTGCATATCAATACTGGTGGTTCTTTGATATTGTAACGTGACGGGAAGGAGGTTTCCAGAAAACAACATTTCACAGCAAAGTTCTAATTACAAGTTTATTTACATTTTATATACAACGTACAACATCACGGTCAGCATAGTCCATAACAACACCTGCGAGAATCCTTCAGCTAATTTACCTCAGCTAAGCTACACAGGATACAGCCTAATCACGTTTGTACTCCACTAGATTACTCCCTTTTCTTCCCGGACCCCTACGCTGGTCTCACCCCCCCCCCCCCCCCCCCCCCCCCATGAAATACAAATTGTACGTTATATAAGATAGAAAAGGAAACACAAACAAGTGCTATGTAAATTTGTTACTTCTTTCATAATCAGTTATAACAGAACAAATGCGGGAATAGGGAAGGGGGTAATGGATTGGTATGCAATGGAAACCAGGAATAATATATCAATACCCAATGACTATGTGGAACACGATTCTTTTTAATATAATAATGTCATAATCGATGAAATTTTCAACAAAGCTGTACATTGACACTCAATGACTGTTAGAAATGGATACACAAATTACATATCATAAATTACCATTGAATAACTACTGACAATTTGAGTAAGTCACAAAGCACCGCCATGATTATTAAAAACGTTGCAGTTCACATACTTGCCATCACAATTTTCAAATCTAAGCCCGTAAGCCACTTTCCCGCTTCGTCCCTGGCACGTCCTGCTCTTTCAAGGTAACAAATCAATTCATCATAATCATGGCCAGTAAGTGACATAATATTGTACACATTAATACAATAGCAAAATCACTGAACAAGCATATAACTCCAAATACATTTTACAACTACTAGTAAAACAACGCAACACAGCATACATATAAGTGTCAAAAGGAAATGTAAAATGGTTACTTGTTTAGTTGAAATCTTTTAGTTTTGAGTATATAATTTTGGACGACTCAAACAATTGTCGTTGTTTTCTTGATGGGTTAGAGATTCATCACCAAAGAGTAAAAGATTAGTAGCTAATTGATACGGCAAACTTAGTATTTACTTGAGTTTCCATTGGCATCGCAGGAACAATTCTGGGATGGTATGATGTTTTTCGTAAACAAGAGTTCATTTAGGGAGCTACTTTCATGGTAGATTTGAACCAGAAGTGATCCTTGAAAGTAGTATGAATGTGGACATGCTTTACTATTAGATTTTCGAAAGGCTTTTAAATGGGAAAAGGAAGGCTTATTTCTAACATGTGATGAAAGAGAATTTAAATTTGTTACAGCAGATGAACAAATGCATTTAGATACATATTTGTTTTACAACGAATATGCGTAGCACATGATGGGTCATAAAGTCGTGTATTATAACTATGAGCATCACAAACTGAATCAAGTAAGAGATTAGAGACACTGGAGTATTTTGATAAAATATTTTATGGAATTGTAACATTTAATAATGATTTCTTCGATCTATTAATTTATTCCATCCAACTTCTGTATATCGTTTGTCTAAGCTTGCAAGTTTAGTAGCACCTGAAACAATCCTAGCAGCTTCCAAATTGACATTCTCTTGTTTAGAAATACATTCTTTCGGAATGCTTTCCCAGACAGTATCAGCTTATGCTACTATATAAACGAGATATATATATTTGGTAATGTTTGCCTGTAGAGATTAAGTCAAGTTCACGGAATCTGCATTTTAATACTGATGGTCTTTTGATATGCTTTACTGTGCCAAAGTGTGCCATGATTAATTGTGTCCGTCATTCTCCTCAGTGTAACGATACATCTAAAAATACCTTAGAGTGGTTTAATGACAGGTGGCAATTTTTTTGCGGTTGTCCCTATTGAACTAGTTATTAAGAATTGAATTTTGCGCCACATCCCATGGTAAACATTTCGTAGCGACTGGCTTTTTTCGTACTAGGTAGGCCTGATTACATGGAAGATAGATGAACAAATAAGTTCATTAGTATATCAAGTGATATCTTACAGTTTTCTTTTTTGGTAAGGTTTCATTCTGAGTGGGATGTTAGAGTTACTGACATCACCTGGTTTTCCTAGCTGTGGGTATCCAAGTACTCCATACAGATTAAAACAAGCTTTGTTAGTTTCTTTAAGAACATTCTTGTTTATATTATTTCTCCAATCATGTGCGGTTCTTGTAGAATCTTTCCGATATGTGTTGCTGGGCGAAGCTTTTTTTGAAAAGGCACTTGTTTGGGCAAGGCGGAGTTGTTCCTTTGCACTAAAATCGTAACCTGCAAAGTTATAAATTTTCCTGAAAGTTTCTATTTGGTCTGTCACCACATCTTCGTAAAAAATGGTCAGTAATCTTCTAGGATAATTATTTTTCTCTTTTTCTGATTCATGGTAGTCATCTGTCATTTTATGACACAATGACAGATTCCCAACTGGGACAGGTGTCCATTTAAGTTTTGTCCTTGAGTTCATTATAGCTCTTGGATCTCTCAAGAGATGGATTATTTTTAAATTGGACAATGTGTCCAAAAGCTTTGCTGCAAGACTTACACTTAGTCTTGGAACCTTGGTAACTACAGACCCGCGAATTAAACACTGACCTTGATACTTTTCTTGGCAATTTTTCCATGTTCCATTGCATTCTGGAAAAGATATGTTGAATTTTGGATCATTGGCAGATTCGATGCCTCACGATTTCAGGTGTTGCCAGGTTCGTAATTCATTCTTGTAGTGACTATGGTCACAGTTGTATATCGCCCGAATGACATCGAGTACTTGGCGATCAGTCTTGTTAGACTTCCTGTGGAACACACAAAAATAAGAAAGTCGCATATTTAATGGTTTCTGCCATGAACATGTTTATCACATTTTTTAGATAACAGGGGTCATTATTTTTTCAGTGCCTCCGCTAAAAGTCAAACGTGGAATATCTACATTACAACTCTGGCGCTCTAACTTCGAGAGAGCAAAACAAAAAAAATTGCTTTGCCGAATCGAAGCCACACATATTAAACCGGGATGACATTAAAATATTTTAAAATTTCCTAACAATGACAGACCAAAAAATAAGTTGTTTGATAATGTTTTACATGTTTACAATGTGTTAATGTATTGACATTATAACTTAACAGATTCAGATTTTCAAATACAATACAAAATCAATGAATATATAACTGCCAGTGTATGCATATGATGCAATGTCAATTTGATCACTGTTAAGGTGCACAAGGACACTTTGAGATCGTCATATTGGGTCGAAAAAGAAAGTAAATAATTTAGAACAAAAGCACCGTTTCACAAGCGATCAAATATATGAATTTTTGAAAGTATAACTTAATAAAGTTATAGGTGTGTTCATGTTCTAAATATCCTACTTTATAATAGCGGAATCAGGTATTTTGAGGTACAATTTTACATATCGTAGTAGCTGTGACGCCCAAAAATCATACCCGTAAAAGTAAGGAAAATTCAGTTGAGTAATATACCTCTGAATGTGCTGTTATATGTAAGGTATGTCGTGCCATGGCGCGGTTTTAATAAAACTATGCAGCGCGTACATAAGATGACATGTTTTCAATCCAACTCCTTGCCACATTTGCCGCCATCACCCATATTATATAAAACATGAATGTGTTCATAACACTACCGTATATCTGTACCGATTTCGGCAGAAATGCACACTTTACAAAAAGGAAACGTATCTGCCACTTATCCAAACCGATAAATGTCAGGATATATATAACAACCAAATAATTTCCTTTCACAGCCCTTTACTTTCGTTTTAGCAGCCATCTTTGAACTATTTATATTCCTACGCCATCGACTGTTTCCGAATATAAATTCAAAACTACCACCTGTACGATTAAGACTATTTTTTTAATGTAAATAATACCTTTTTAACAAATTCTGGTGCAAAAACATACTTTCCAAAGATTCTTGAAACAAATAAATAAGGGAATTATTTGGCGAATAAAATCCGGTTTAGTGTTGAAGGTCACATGCTGACAGCCAAGACTAACATTAGTTCCTTGTAAATGCGATCGGCATGGTCGATTACTCTGTTTTATAGACAATAGGTATGTATATGTGTTATGAGTTATTGTGCATTATTGGGGTTTTACAATGAATAGCGGATTTTTGGTATTTAAAGAGAACATTTTCCAAGTCTGTGTTGTCAGTCGGTCAGCCATGTTTACAAAATGACGTTATGTAGTATGTTTTTTATTTTTATTTTATGCAGTTTTTAGTAAATAAATTACGTTATTATGATACCAAATCATTCTGTTGTTAATTTTGGACTTGTGGAAAGAAATGTTTTTGCCAAACATAACGGTAAATTGTACGGAAGCCTACAGATAGTCTCACAGGTCTTGCATGCACTCCATGAGCAATGGCTCATAATGGCATTTATTGTGAGTTATGCTCATTTCCAGTTTTTAATGTGGAAATGCGGATATTTGTTATCATGTGGCATATCATGGCAGATATATAAATCAATCCATCCTGTTTGAATATTACGACATGTCTATAGAAACATGTTATAACAAAATGTGTATACTATTGTCAGATTTGTAGGCAGGCAAATTTCCCATTTCTGGATCATTGATATTTAAATAAGGTATTTTAGAGACATTGCCTTATTTACTTGTCTTAACAAGTTGGTGATGTACCTTGTACAATACACCATGTCATAGAAAAAAAGGCAAATTATTGCGAAAGTGTGTTTAAAATTATGCATGCAAACAGACTGGCATTTATAGGTATCCATACTTTTGAAAATAGTCCCAAATATGGCCGACTTTACTGAGGAAATAGCATGTAAGTACATGTTATGTGTTTTGTTATATCAAGTCATATAGTCTGAAATTGGACTAAGTAAGTGGCACAACATGAAGTTGTCTTTAAAATTCATATTTTTGTTAAATGGTGTACAGTAGTGAGAAGTTCTGGTGGAACAAAATTTGTTGGTTTTGATTCCAAGACTCTTCAATGATATGTTATGTGAACATTTACCCTAAAAAACTAATATGCAGTGATGTTACACCATATCCTGACCTTCATTTTTGTCCTTTCTTTATCATTTTTTTAAACTTATGTTTATCAGTGTCCTGATGCACCTTAACGGGTATCGGTTCGATAAGAAATCAATGGAAGCACATACATTTATATACAATTTTAGGGATCATTTAGTGCCAGATATAGGTAATGAAATAGCATAGTCATTGAACATGTACTTAACAATTTTGAAGGGTTTCAAAGCAAGTTTACAAACCTGCAGGTTTCGTTGTACATACTACATTCATGACCCGGCTTGAAATATCCAAACGTTGCCATTTTATGCAGAGGTTCATAGACGTAGAAACTATCATTTCGAAGTCCAAGTTTCTCTCTAATGAACGTAGTTCCACCTTAGATAGCCTATCACAAGTATATCAGATGTCTTCTTATTTGACGAAGACAACACACCGCGGTCACCGAAGAACCTGTAATGTAACGCATATGTAGACTTAAATACGGTTAGTGGATAATACGACAGGGTAAGTTAAGCACATTGTACCTGCAAAATACCTAGTGTATAGTTTTTCCACAAGGAGAAAAACGTCGAGGACACCCTCTGTAAAGTAATGCGTACATCTATATGATGTTTTGTAGCCCACCCTTTCCTATAGTGAGCACAAAAACCTACCTTTATTTAAAAAATATTTTTTACAGTTATTTCAAGGAATCCTCCAGATAAAATATTTCATAATGAAACACATGCTTTTTATGTACCGACAACAATTAAATGATGAAAAATGTATATACCTGTTAATTGCCTTCTCAACAATTGTGCTTACGTCGAAATTTGTCATGAGTATTGAACGATATAGCATATACAGGAACGCAAAACAAAGTGTTGATGCTGCGGTAGACATAAAACAACAAAAATATAGTTGTTTCCTTCGTAACATTTCTCTGTTGAATAATGTTTTGCACGATACTTAAATATAAGAAAACCGTAATGAAAAAAACGATTGATGATCACGACTGTGCTTGTTCGTTCACAAAGTTTTGCTAGTCGACACGGACGCTAACTCATAAATTTGTCAGTACACAAACAGTGGACAGGTTAACCTAGACACACACCCTTACTCGGTGATAAGGACTTCAACTATACAATCCGTTAGCATGACGAAATCCTCATTTGCCTAGCGTGTTGAAATCAATAATATTCGACTGCCCGTTTTTCACAGGCAACGACTGTATTTATACCCGAAGTACACGCGTTCGTGCAAAACTATATGTCGTATGATATCGACTATCCAGTCGATACACCGCACGACAGGGTAACCCAGGAATGACCTGACAACGTCACGGTTCAACTACACTTACATGTATGTTACTTAATGCGTGCACTAGCTACTGGCAGTGTATTGCCACGGAATAAATTAAACTTATAATCAATATATTTTGTATCCAAAACCCTCCCCTACTACACATATGTTAGTAGCTAGAATATAGAAATATATTTAAAAATCGTCTTATATGTTTAAACACGAGGCCGTATTTATTGTAAAGTCATTTCTCAATTTATACCAACCACGATTATCATCGCACAACGTTCGTCCGCACAAATGTGCGCAAGCAATAATCGTCCATATTTCATTCGTTCGCACATCGTGCATACATCGTGCTCTATCCGTGCGCACATCGGGCGCACACCGCACATCGTGTAACGTTGTGCGTTCCAACAACTGTATGTTAGCCAAACAAGTAGTCACCTGTCACACTTTAATAATGATCTTCAACCATGTCCCCTGACATCGGAAATTTTATCATAAGACTCGATTGTAGAATAGATGATATGGTAACAGTCTCTATACAGGGCCTTATGAGTGACATTATTTGAGAGATTACATGTCAGTGAGCCTGTGGAAAGATCCGACGCAACTAGATTGGCACGTCATAGCAAACCTTTGGGATTAAACTACGGCATCTGATTGATCAGCATAAATATCGTTGTTCAAATCATAAACAAATTTACGATTCTGTTGTAAAGATTTGTTTTTGTACAAAAGACGTTTTCCTTTTAGTTATGAGTTGAATTTTAAGAATTGGTCAAGGTAATTGCTAATTCCACCGTTCTATAGACTAAAATATGACAACAAATGCAATCTTATATTTATGGGAATTTATTTCTTGTTTATTTATATAATAAAATTATGATGATTAATTAAAATAAAATATCATAGGACACATGTTTGTCTGTTATAGAACTCTGGTTGTGTATCTCATCGACTGTCCTTTGGCAGATATCTTTTATAAAGATTAAATTGGAATTATACACCTGTACAGTTGGTATATTTTTTCACGCATCAGGTATTCACGGATTACATCATTCACGCTTTCACATGACCGTTTTAACATTTAAAAACAAATCCTTTAATTAGAAACGTCCCTTACACAATTAAGATGAATTTGTTGCTTAATACTAAATAACCTAGCGAACAATGTCGTCAATCCAGTCTTAGGAATCTGCATATCAATACTGGTGTTTCTTTGACATGATATTGTAACGTGACGGGGAGGAGGTTTCCAGAATACAACATTTTACAGCAAAGTTCTTCTTACCTGTTATTTATACTTTATATACAACGTACAACATCACGGTCAGCATAGTCCATAACAACACCTGCGAGAATCTCTTAGCTAATTTACTTCAGCTAAGCTATACAGGATACAGCCTAATCACGTTTGTACTAGATTACTCCATTTTCTTTCCGGACCCCTACGCTGGTCTCTCTCTCTCTCTCTCTCTCTCTCTCTCTCTCTCTCTCTCTCTCTCCCTATCTCTCTCTCTCCCCATATATTACTCATAGGTGTACCTGAGGCCAGCCCTGTATCAGTGACAGCTCCCATGACCTTTAAGGTCAACTCACCGGCTCAGCAAAGTGCCAGTCTGCCTGCTATCAGTATGGTACGATGGCCCGTTTCAGCCGGCAGTTTACAACCTAATCATTGATAAAACTGTCCCTTTCTCCATGGCCCTTTTATGCCGGCAGTTTACACACCTAACATTTGTCCCGCACTAGTCAGGAGCAAAGGACAACTTAACGACATAGGTTTTTGTCCCCAATAAAGGAGAAAGGCGAAAGACACGCTAAACATTAATGTTTTTGTACCATTGGCAAAATGTACCTACGTCAATGGCCCGTTTCAGCCGGCAGTTTACTAACCCAAGATTGTAAACTGTCCCTGAATATTCAGGGACAGAAGACAACCTTAATACAAACATTGATGTGTTTGTAACATACCAAATACATCTGTAATATAATACTCTTATGCCGTATCTATAGTGGAATTCCATTCAGTTAATTGGTTGACCTCTGTTAACCTGCGATTCGGATAACTGAGCTGTGGTATATGTGGTTTTGCGTCCGGCAATCTTTCGTAGAAGCCGATTGTGTTGAAGAGAGGAGCGCAATATGGACGTAACATGTAAGTTTACTGTTTGTATGTAATTTAAATTTGTTCTCGATGGTGGTGCAGTTATACGATCACTAGTATGACCAATGCTTTTCTAATAAATCATAGTTGATTTTTCAGGCGATAAAGCGTTACTAGCACTTTCCACAAGGAGCGTTTTATATAAGGAGATATCTGGGTTGATAAGAAAATCCCATGATACTGTGTTAAGGTACGTATCAAGCGTTCATTTATAAACGATATCTTGACATATTTGCCAGATGCCTTATCTGCTAAAAGCAAAGATACGTTATGCGTTTATTCATTTGTGATATACCTTTATTGTTACACCAAACTAAACCGAGTTATTTTGTGTTTACCTGTCTAGTCCTAATGCTATTGGAAAGCGATTGAAGAGATTAGGAGTGCCATCCCGAAAAAGACATACTAACCATGATGAACAAATCATTAAACGGGCTATTGAGGTAATTGCAATTTCTTTTCCATATAACTCATTAAACTAAGTTGTAAGTGTATAATATGAAGATGATATGAGCATTTCAAAAATAGAAAACATGATATGTTAATGCTACAATGAATAACAAGGGTTTTATAATTAATGCTATATTTTATGTAATTACCATTATTACGATAGTCTTTTATATGTTATCAAAGGAACTTTTACCAAACGTACCAGAAACTGTTGGCTACAGATGTATGACGACTATGCTTCGTTTGCAAGATTATCATGTAAGAAGGTAAGCACTATGTCGCAAAAAAATATTGAACTATTTTAAACGGTATTGCATAACCATCATAATTTTACCCCGTTTAACGTAACGCCGTCACTAAGGCCATCGGGAGTTTTCCTTTTTCCCGCCTTTTGTAAAATAAAAATGTTGAAGACAAAGGAAAGCGACTATAGACAGTTTCATAGTGATTTTATCCGAGTTCATTTACCTGCAATCTCTCTTTTACCTAGTCCACACGTATATTATTACTTACATCTGATGTCTAAGCCAGTTACATGCATATGGTATATATACAAATTGAATTACTTCAATAAATATATAGCAGCATTAAATATAGCAATATGATACAATCACACAATTCAAGACACAATGTAACAATTGTATAACATACATGTATCAAATACAATTCAAAATAAATCAGCACTGAGTTACATAGAGAATAATACATGCCTTTTTTCCATATCCCACCCAGCATCAACCCGTGATTCCAATATCAGCCCGACGGCTGATACTGGGTGTGATATGGAAAAAGGCATGTTTTATTCTGTTTATTACATACTTACTAATAAAATACGGAATGCTCTACTATCTTATGATATATTTTTCTTTTAAAAATATTGAAAACATTTGTTTTTCAAAAGGGGTGATACGGCGATAGCTGATATGGGTTAGAGCAATATTTTCGTATCGCATATACAAAAAAGACGTATTTATTAGTAAGTATGTAATACATTTATATACCAGCCAGCACAGTAAGTATGGTACACTATGTACAACACTTTTGGTGAAATTCATTTCAAGTACACGAGATATGGTGCTGAGTTCGCATATTCCATCAGTTTCATTGTTTGGTTTTCGAGGAGCTGTTCACGTGTTCTGGTGGCTTTTCCTACGTCATCTCGTTGAGGTCATTGGTGGCCTGAATCACTTGAACTACTCTAATGGTCTAAAAGTTTGGGGACAGATTATTTTTGCTCCGTTTCTTCTTATTAAGTCCCCCAAACAAAAGGCCTCCAAACAAAGTTTGGGGACTTACTGTTTTTACCCCGTTTCTTATTAAGTCCCCAAACAAAGTTTGTTTTTACTACGTTTCTTCTTATTATTTTTATTATTAAGTCCCCCAAACGTTGTAAATGCATTAGTTTCTCCGAAAAAAACGCCAAATTTAGTAATTGCTTAATGTTCAGGAAAATATTGATCTGATGCATGTGTTCATATGTCAAAAATAAGCTGCAAGTTTTATAATTAAGTTATGTGATTATCGTCGTGTTGTATTTCTAATGGTAATATTGCATACTTACAGTACAGCAAAGCACCACCCATAGATTTAACAATAATTTGGAAAAATATCATAAATAATGCTTCCTACCGTACTTAATCATTATTATCTTATTTCAATTACCAACTACATTGGATGGAAAAGGATCAAATAATGACCTAGCCATAGTTGCGTCGTACTACGTGTCTTGTGTCAACAAAATTAAAGGTAGGAACCAATAGGTCTATGATCACATTGATTTTTGTATAACGTGAGATCACCGTCATAAACAAACATGAAGTTAGGTTGTTCCATGCATTCCGTTTGCACTGTACATGTATTTGATCTATACACTGACGAAACAGAAACTTCAGTTCGCAAAAATAAAGAAATTCCTATATTTATATCAACAGTAACTATATAATGAGAATGTAAATATATATGTACGTATTGAATGCCATTTTTGCAATTATCATGCCGGTATAGATGCAAGTCGCTGAATATGTATGTAACCGATGTACGTTTATACCGGCATGAACATTGAATATTACCGTTCAATTCCTATATGAATACATCTGTAACATTAGTAGTTTAAAGAAAGAACTAGACTTTATATCCTTCAGAGAAGACCTGACTTGTATCTTGAAAATCATCAATTTACTAAAAGGGATATGCTATATATACTCCAAAAACATACAGATAATTCATTTGGCAATAAATGGAGAAAGTTTATAAACGATTTTCATCACAGTGTGCCGTAGTAAGTGCATGGGTTATGCATATGAACTGAAAGTTATCGGGAGGGTCATGGCGTCAAGTGAACAAATTCCATGCACGTATCCTTCGGTGAAAACTCATTTGTCTTTTTTATTAAGGTTGTCTTTTATCCCTTAATATTTAGGGACAGTTTACAATCTTGGGTTATTAAACTGCCGGCTGAAACGGGCCATTGACGTAGGTACATTTTGCCAATGGTACAAAAACATCAATGTTAAGTGTGTCTTTCGCCTTTCTCCTTTATTGGGGACAAAAACCTATGTCGTTAAGTTGTCTTTTGCCCCTTACTAGTGCGGGACAAATTCAAATGTTAGGTGTGTAAACTGCCGGCTGAGAAGCGCCATGGAGAAAGGGACAGTCTTATCAATGATTAGGTTGTAAACTGCCGGCTGAAACGGGCCATCGTAGTATGGTCCCCCATCCCGGTTTCAATTAAAGCCTGTACTAAATACATGTCCCATCATCCTTATCAACCCATTACTCTTACACAATATACACGATTAGGGATATACAAACACCAATTTATCACACTATATTGGGCCAGCTTTTCCCATGAATAATTGTGTCTGTCGTTCAACTAGAAACGTTCCTTACACCAAAGAATAAATTAGTTCGTTTAAACTTTGTTTCATTCAAATATTTTACAATACACTGAAATACAAATTGTACGTTATATAAAATAGAAAAGGAAACAAAAACAAGTGTTATGTAAATTTGTTACTTGTTTCATAATCAGTTATTTCAACACTAGCTACAGGAATGAAGTATTAATTATGAAAAACAGAACAAATGCGGGAATAGGGAAGGGGGTAATTAATTGGTATGCAATGGAAACTAGGAATAATATATCAAAACACAACGAGTATATGGAACACGATTCTTTATAATATAATTATGTCATAATCGATGAAATTTTCAACAAAGCTGTAAATATAAGCCCGTAAGACACTTTCCCGCTTCGTCCCTGGCACGTCCTGCTCTTTCAAGGTAACAAATCAATTCATCATAATCATGGCCAGTAAGTGACATAATATTGTACACATTAATACAATGGCAAAATCACTGAACAAGCATATAAATCCAAATACATTTTACAACTACTAGTAAAACAACGCAACACAGCATACATATAAGTGTCAAAAGGAAATGTAAAATGGTTACTTGTTTAGTTAAAATCTTCTAGTTTCGAGTATATAATTTTGGACGACTCAAACAATTGTCGTTGTTTTCTTGATGGGTTAGATATTCACAAAAGAGTAAAAGATTAGTAGCTAATTGATACGGCAAACTTAGTATTTGCTTGAGTTTTTATTGGCATCCCAGGAACAATTCTGGGATGGTATGATGTTTTTCGTAAACAAGAGTTCATTTAGGGAGCTACATGGCACACGCAGTCTTTCAAATGGGAAACGGAAGGCTTATTTCTAACATGTGATGGAAGAGAATTCAAATTTGTTACAGCAGATGAACAAATGCATTTAGATACATATTTGTTTTACAACGAATATGCGTAGCACATGATGGGTCATAAAGTCGTGTATTATAACTATGAGCATCACAAACTGAATCAAGAAAGAGATTAGAGACACTGGAGTATTTTGATAAAATATTTTATGGAATTGTAACATTTTATAATGATTTCTTCGATCTATTAATTTATTCCATCCAGCTTCTGTATATCGTTTGTCTAAGTTTGCAAGTTTAGTAGCACCTGAAACAATCCTAGCAGCTTCCAAATTGACATTCTCTAGTTTAGAAATACATTCTTTCGGAGAGCTATCCCAGACAATATCAGCATATGCTAATATATAAACGATATATATATATTTGGTAATGTTTGCCTGTAGAGATTAAGTCAAGTCCACGGAATCTGCATATTAATACTGATGGTCTTTTGATATGCTTTACTGTGCCAAATTGTGCCATGATTAATTGTGTTCGTCATTCTCCTCAGTGTAACGATACATCTAAAAATACCTTAGAGTGGTTTAATGACAGGTGGCAAATTTTTGCGGTTGTCCCTATTGATCTAGTTATTAAGAATTGAATTTTGCGCCAGATCCCATGGTTAACATTTCGTAGCGACTGGCTTTTTTCGTACTGGGTAGGCCTGATTACATGGAAGATAGATGAGCAAACTAGAACACTGACAGGTTAGTAAGGGCCCCGTTTTGTGGCAATTGTATCCCCCATAATCATCAAGAAGCAATCTGCCCGTATAGCTGAGCTTGACGTTTGATATTTGGACTTCAAAAAGAATCGCAGGGAAGCAAAATATACATTTTACATGTACCATGATGTGATGTGTTTCCTTCCACCTCCATATTTGCTGACCTAACAGAAATGTAATTACCGGTGCAATACTCATTTGTTAGCTTTGATTTGTTTTATTTTACCTTATATCCCTTCTCCATCAAGAGCCAGGGTCAAAGTCAGCGATCCACTTTGTCTTTGACCTTTGGACCCAAATGACCTTGACCATTAACCCAGTGACCTTGATCTTTGGTCAGTTGACTTATTCTTTAATTCCGACCAACTTTGCTTCTTAATATCATAACAAAATGTTCATCAGTGAAAAATACAAAACTTGACCTTGACCCTTTGGACCCAGTAACCTGGAACTAAGGTCACTTGTGTTAAGTTCTGAACAACATTGCTTCATAATGTCAAAACAAAATGTTCATCAGGGAAAAGGTACACAATTTGACCTTTACCCAAGTGACCTTGACCTTTGGTCAATTGACTCCTTGTTTAATTCTAAGCAACATTGCTTTAAAGTGTCATAGCGAAATGTTCGCCAGTGAAAATAAACAAAATTTAACCTTGACCTTTGACCCAATGACCTTGACATTTGGTCGGTTTAATCGTTGTTTAATTCTGATCAACTTTGCTTCATCATGTCATAACAAAATGTTCATCAGGGAAAAGGTGCACAATTTGACCTTTACCCAAGTGACCTTGACCTTTGGTCAATTGACTCCTTGTTTAATTCTGATCAACTTTGCTTCATAATGGCATAACAAAATGTTCATCAGGGAAAAGGTACACAATTTGACCTTTGCCCAAGTGACCTTGACCTTTGGTCAGTTGACTCCTTGTTTAATTCTGATCAACTTTGCTTCATAATGTCATAACAAAATGTTCGTCAGTGAAAAGATGCAAAATTTGACCTTGACCTTTAAACCTAATGACCTTGACCTTTGACCTTGACTTTTTATCTCAATATGTATTTTGGTGAACTGAACATCTTGACCAAGTTTCATGTACATCGGTCAATAAATTATAAAGTTATCAGGCAGGAACAAAATTTGTGGACGGACAGACAGACAGACAGTCGGACAGACAGACAGACAGACAGACAGAGTGATTACTATAGGGCACCCGTATCTCTGATAAACCGCCCTAATAAGATCATTAGTATATCAAGTGATATCTTACAGTTTTCTTTTATGGCAAGGTTTCATTCTGAGTGGGATGTTAGAGTTACTGACATCACTTGGTTTTCCTAGCTGTGGGTATCCAAGCACTCCATACAGATTAAAACAAGCTTTGTTAGTTTCGTTAAGAACAGTCCTGTTTATATTATTTCTCCAAGCATGTGCGGTTCTTGTAGAATTTGTACGATATGTGTTGCCGGCAGTAGCGGTTTTATAGGAGGCAGTTCTTTGGGCAAGGCGGAGTTGTTCCTTTGCACTAAAATCGTTACCTGCAAAGTTATAAATTTTTCTGAAAGTTTCTATTTGGTCTGTCACCACATCTTCGTAAAAAACGGTGTGTAATCTTCCAGGATAATTATTTTTCACTTTTTCTGATTCATGGTAGGGTAGCAGAGTACAGTAGAGGGTTGTGGCCATGGGTGATATTTTTGTTAAATGGCTAACCCCTGTATAATGATATTTAAAAAAAATATAAAAATAAAACTGTACTAAAATTGGTATAAGCATGATGAAGTGGGCTATGTGAGCTTCACATTTGTAAAAAAGAAAGAAGATTTCTTTGGTTCGAGAAAAAATTTTGGCCATAATACGAAAGGGTGCGTACACATGAAAAGCTAGCTTTACAGGAGGTAAAATTTTGACAACAGCACACGACGCAAAATTGCAAAAAATCAAGTTCTACAATTTTACTGCGACCCAGATAATTCTGCAACCAGGTAGGTAATCTTTAATTTCAGACAGAGCTTAGGAAAAAAATTACTACTTGCGGGGGTCAAATTTTGGGTTAAAAATAGCATTTTTTGGCATTTTTTGGTAATTTTTGATGTGGTAACCATGGTTTTCACACAAGTGACATACATAGAAAAAAGAGGTTTATACACTTCTCAGTGCTTTATATGTATTGTAAATGTAATGCAGTTTACAAATATATATACATGTATACATGTGTTGTGTAGGGTAAAACCGCTGTGTTTACATTTCCTCGACATGTGCCTTGTTTATCAGAGTCGGGCCATTTCTACTGTATTCTGCTACCATATACACATAGAACTTGATTTTTTCTGAAAAAATCCCTTTTTATGCTTGATTCAGCTTCACTTTCATTCATTAATACTTAAAACTACTCAAAAACGCCAAAAAACCCGTTACATAGATTGGTCTATATATAGGTCATTAGCCTGTTACCTGTGGATGTATAAAGAGAGGTAACTCGCGCTTTCACAGGCACTTGTGAAATTCTGCAATTCATCACATATGTGTCAATTATGTTATTGGTAAAGTTGATACCAAACATCAAATAGTTCACAGGCTATCTCCTGATGCATTCATACTAGATTTCAGTCTGTTTCACTCAGTTCAGCACCCGGTAGCCATGGTTACTAATACATAAAGTTGTATTTATTGAAAATGGGTAAAAATGGGTAAAATATCTGTTTTCATTTTAATTACACTATTTTAGATGTTTTTTTCCACTTGATTCAGCATACAGATGAAATAAGCAAAGTCAGTAATGTCAATAAATTTTATTTCCATAATTACAGCTGAAGAAAATCTTTTTTTTCTAGCGAAATATGTTAAATGAACAATTTCTGAGGGTCACTGTCAATTCTAGGCGAGGAAAGTAAATAACGGTTGCTATGGTGGCACTTGTCTGATTTCTCAGAATATCTTACATTTCTGTGCTGTTCATCGGTTACGGGAAGTGTGTCTGTTGCTAGTTTGTTGTTGAGATGGGTTTCCTAGTGTTCAATATTTTGATATCAGTGATCCTCGATGATGTCATAGATGCCCATTGATGACGTCATAGTTATGATGACATCACAGTTACTATGACGTCATCAAACAAGACAGTAACATCATAGTATCACTGTACTGTTTGTTTTCTACATGCACATGATCTCAAGGCATCATATTTCACCCAAAACGAAATTTTATTCATGAAAACTACAAACCTATTCAAGTTTTCATTTTTCAGATGACCTCCCTTTGTTGGTAGTTTGAGAGCAGAATTGGTAAATACACCTTTCAGGAGAATTCATATTACTCGGTCACTATTAAAGTGAGAAAGGATACGGATACATCATTGTGTTCATTGTCGCATTTCCCAGACATTTGAAAGGTTTTAATTAAATTTTGGGGGAAAAGAAGTGATGTATAAGGTAGCAGAGTACAGTAGAGGGTTGTGGCCATGGGTGATTTTTTTGTTAAATGGCTAACCCCTGTATAATGATATGTAAAAAAAATATAAAAATAAAACTGTACTAAAATTGGTATAAGCATGATGAAGTGGGCTATGTGAGCTTCACATTTGTAAAAAAGAAAGAAGATTTCTTTGGTTCGAGAATAAAATGTTGGCCATAATACGAAAGGGTTCGTACACATGAAAAGCTAGCTTTACAGGAGGTAAAATTTTAACAACAGCACACGACGCAAAATTGCAAAAAATCCAGTTCTACAATTTTACTGCGACCCAGATAATTCTGCAACCAGGTAGGTAATCTTTAATTTCAGACAGAGCTTAGGAAAAAAATTACTACTTGCGGGGGTCAAATTTTGGGTTGAAAATAGCATTTTTTGGCACTTTTTGGTAATTTTTGATGTGGTAACCATGGTTTTCACACAAGTGACATACATAGAAAAAAGAGGTTTATACACTTCTCAGTGCTTTATATGTATTGTAATGAAATGCAGTTTACAAATATATATACATGTATACATGTGTTGTGTAGGGTAAATCCGCTGTGTTTACATTTCCTCGACATGTGCCTTGTTTATCAGAGTCGGGCCATTTCTACTGTATTCTGCTACCTAGTCATCTGTCATTTTATGACACAATGACAGCGCCCCACCTGGGACAGGTGTCCATTTAAGTTTTGTCCTTGAGTTCATTATTGCCCTTGGATCTCTCAAGAGATGGATTATTTTTAAATTGGACAACGTGTCCAAAAGATTTGCTGCTAAATTAACACTTAATCTTGGAGCCTTGCTAACTACGGATCCGCGATTCGAACACTGACCTTGATACTTTTCTTGGCAATTTTTTCATGTTCCGTTGCATTCTGGAAAAGATATATTCCATTTTGGATCTTTGAGAGATTCGATGCCTCGCGATTTCAGTTGTTGCCAGGTTCGTATTTGATCATTGTAGTGGCTATAGTCACAGTTGTTTATCGCCCGAATGACATTGAGTACTTGGCAATCAGTCTTGTTAGACTTCCTGTGGAACACACAAAGATAAGAAAGTCGAATATTTAATGGTTTCTGCCATGAACATGTTTATCACATTTTTTAGATAACAGGGGCCATTATTTTCTCAGTGCCTCCGCTAAAAGTCAAACATGGAATCTCTACTTTTCAACTCTGGCGCTCTATTGAGAGAGCAAAAAAAAAAAAAAAAAAATTGCTTTGCCGAATCGAAGGCACAAATATTTAACCGGGATGACATTAAAATAACTTATAATTTCCTAACAACGATGATAACAACTGCCAGTGTATGCATATGATGCAATGTCAATTTAATCACTGTTAACGGGTATCGGTTCGATAAGAAATCAATGGAAGCACATACCTTTATATACAATTTTAGAGATCATTTAGTGTCAGATATAGGTAATGAAATAGCATAGTCATTGAACACGTACTTAACAATTTTGAAGGGTTTTAAAGCAAGTTTACAAACCTGCAGGTTTCGTTGTACATACTACACTCATGACCTGGCTTGAAATATCCAAACTCTGCCATTTTATGTAGAGGTTCATAGACGTAGAAACTATCATTTCGAAGTCCAAGTATCTCTCCAATGAACGTAGTTCCACCTCTTAGATAGCCTATCACAAGTATGTCAGATGTTTTCTTATTTGACGAAGACAACACACCGCGGTCACCGAAGTACCTGTAATGTAACGCATATGTAGACTTTTAATACGGTGAGAGGAGAATACGACAGGGTAAGTTAAGCACATTGTACCTGCAAAATACCTAGTGCATAGCGTTTCCACAAGGAGAAAATCCTCGAGGACACCCTCTGTAAAGTAATGCGTACATCTATATGATGTTTTGTAGTCCACCCTTTCATACAGTGATCACAAAATCCTACCTTTATTTAAAAAACTATATTTTACAGTTATTTCAAGTAATCCTCCAGATAAAATATTTCATAATGAAACACATGCTTTTTATGTACCGACAACAATTAAATGATGCAAAATGTACATACCTGTTAATTGCCTTCTCAACAATTGTGATTACGTCGACATTTGTCATGACTTTTGGACGATATAGCATATACAGGAACGCAAAACAAAGTGTTGATGCTGCGATAGACATAAAACAAGAAACAAATAGTTGTCTCCTTCGTAACATTTTTCTGTTTAATAATGTTTTGCACGATACTTAAATATAAGAAAACCGTACTGAAAAAAAAAGATTGATGATCACGACTGTGCTTGTTCGTTCACAAAGTCTTGCTAGTCGACACGGACGCTAAATCATAAATTTGTCAGTACACAAAAGGTGGACAGGTGAACCTAGACACACACCCTTACTTGGTGATAAGGACTGTAACTATACAATCCGTTAGACATGACGAAATCCTCATTTGCCTTGCGTGTTGCAATCAATAATAACTACACTGTTTTACACATTCGAATCACAATATACAATATTTGTTCACGATGTCTTCTTGCCTTTAAAGCTGTACAGCGCGAGACACCATACCGTTGACAAACACATTTATCAAGTTGCTTGCGAAGTTGTATTATGTATCGTGTGGATACCGCCGAGTGGTGTTGAGCTAGGCTTTATTTAGACCATATGCTTATCTAGACCTGCCAGCGCTTGGCTGATACAGATCAACTCACATGGATCACAAATGAACAAATGGACTAAGACCACAATTAATTTTACTTTATGTTTCATTGTAACGTTTAATTTCATAACAAATTCCCAATATCCCATAGCCAACTTTCCATCTAACCTGGTCAAGAGCAACATCTTGGGAGTAAAATATCAAAATTTCAACGTAGCATGTTGGCCCTTTTCTTGAAATAATCGTCTGCATGTGTCACCAATGTCAAAAATAAACTTCCTGGTCAGGGGTAGAGGTAAACACAGGGCTTTTCACACAGCACCCTGCACAAAAAATTAATGCAAAATATAAAAATTTGACACAGAAATTGTTAGATTGATATCTCCACAGTATTTTAACACCAAACTTTTACACAAACACCAAGTTCTAAGAGGCATAGTATAGGTTTTACTAATCTACCTATATTTCTCAGGGACTTCATTCGTGGGTACTGAACCCGGAAGCATTTAATTGTGACCTCAGTCTTAAATGGCGGAAAAAATCGGTCACCTTAAAAGCGTCTTCAACCGACAACAAGCGTCTGCAAGTGACAACAAGCGTCGCCAGACAAAATCTTTAAATACTGAATAAAGTAAGCGACATCAGAAGATATGTTGTCAATATGACTATAATACCCATCTATACCAAATTTGAATTTGATATTAGAAAAAATTGACCGAGCAATAATGAATTTAATTTTTACGATCGGCGGCGCGGCACATGTGTGTATTAACCTGTACAGTTAGGAAAACATCATTAAACATTCTTACTAAAGTAAGCGACATCAGAGGATATGTTATTAATAAGACTTTGATGTACCTATATACCATAATTCAGATAGATATTTGAAACAATGGCCGAGTTATGATTAATTTAATTTTTACGATCGGCGGCGTGGCCCACGTGTGTGAATATAACTCTACAGATCGTAAAGCGTCTACAGACTTTACTTCTAAAATTAACCTATAAAGTAGACATCAGAAGATATGTTCTTCATATGACTATAACACACTTATATACAAAGCTTCAGATCGATATTTGATCAAATGACCGAGTTATCGTGAGGTATTCAAGTTTTAGTAGTACACGTATGAAGCTCTCGGCGTGTCACATATGTGTGTACATGTACGTAGGACTTCGATCGTATAGCTGAACACGGTCAGCCCGGATCATATTGCTGTATAAACATTGTTTCACTGACTTGTTGTAATGGTATATCAATTACGTAAACAATTAGACGTCTATATTACTTTATATTTAAACATTTTCACCAAAATTAATACGTTTTGATTTAAACTTTAAAAGATCATATATGTAAAATTACTCTAAACACCTTTGTTTAGGTCCAAATATAGCTGTAACAAATTATCAGGTCCCTGTGGTATAGAACAAGTACAGGGACAAAACATTGGTCAGATTTTTTTTACCAACGATCAAGCGCAGGGTGTTTCACAAAAGAAAATGAAAAAAACCAATGGAAAATCAATGAATCACATGATCAAGCTTCAAACTTCTGAAGTTCCCGATCTAATTCAGGGTTGAGGTACTTTATACCATTTAACAGTCTCAGTACTCTGATGTACCACGGAATTGGATTAAGTTGTCACATAGTCATGTGTACATATGATACGATAGTACCGAGGGTTATCGATCACAGGTTATTGTATATATAAGTGCCGATTACATGTTATGTACAGAAGGAAGATCATTGGATAGTCGTTGTTAAAAACATTCACTGACCAATCAGAGCGTAGCTTACAATTGGTAGTGAGTTCATGTGCTAGTCAATTCGTGTCAGTCGCCAGTTTTCCCACAAAGAGTGAGGTTCTTGCGAACATGATGGGCTAGAGCGAGGTTAGGAGGACTCCCCGGGGTGAGTGTTATATTACACTTAGATATAAATGTATATGGTTTATGCTAAAAATTATGAATTAAGCTGTCAGTAAATATTTGTTCAGCTATTAGTCAAGTTAAGCAGTCGCTATCAGCGGCACTCGAATGTCTTAGTATAGTATAACCGAGGTGGTCGATAAGCTAAAATATTACGTGCTTTGCCTCGTTGACAGTGGAATATATATGTTAATATTGTTCAATTATATCCATGTCAAGCCTAATTAGGATTAGTTCAGGGCAGTAAAAGTTGGTATTTTGTTAATAAACAATTAAGAACTTAGCCAAGTTGAGAAATATTTGTTATAGTATTGACTAGCCACATTGTAAATAAAACTGTAAGATACACAATTTGTATTATGTAAAAAGACTTCTAACGATAAGTAAAAGAAAGGCAACGAATTTTGATAACGGATAGACCCTAAGATTGATCTTCACTATACACCCACACATTTTTTTTAAAGTATAAAAGACAGACTGCTCTTCTCATATCACTAAATAAAATGGCAGAGGAGTCTACTTTAAGATTTGAAAATGTCTTTCACATTTGTTTCCGAGACAGTGTATATCAATTCATCCTACGCTTATGCAGTGGTGGAATTTATGAGAATGGGACAAGAACTAAAGGTCTACATTGTCACATATATGGGTAATGGTGAGGTTGAAAATATCATTGCCACCAACAGTTTCAGACTATTAATATAATGTAAGTGAAACATTGCTTATGTATTATCATCTACGTATAACCTTGGTTGTTGTGAGAACACTAAACCCTGAACAAAACTAATGTGATATAAACTAGCCATTCCAACCACCAAACTCGCCACCATGCCTGCCATCACCGCTGCTAGCGCCACCGTGGTGCCTATTACTTCCATGTCATCACCTGCCGCCACCGTACCAATCCTCACCTCATCACCACAACTACCACCATATGCTGCTATGATGCCTCAACATCAACAGCAGATGGTCTATTGGGACGAGGCAGAATTTTTATATATTTTTTTTAAATAAACCCGTTTTTTATTGATATATATCATACATTTACAGTATTGTATTATAGTCTTCTATCAAGTTAATATCTTGTCTCAGTCAAGTCATATTTGTTCTAAGTGACAAATACCTTTACTATTTTTATTGTTAATGTTTCTTTAACAAACACCATATTGATTTTCAAATCAAGAACAAAGATTAATTCAACAACGATTCAAGATACATAGGTTTTTTTATTCAACTAAATCAATTATTTTTTAATATCAAATTATTTAACAATCAATATGTACAAATCATAGATAATTGAAAAGACACGTATTTCTATTTCATTCACAGTTTTTTTATACAATAAAATCATAAACGGGTTACAGATGACAACGTGTTGATATTTTTATTTATAGTGGCCAAGGGCAAGCGTATCACAATCATTAGGAAGTACGTAGCGCTTATCATCAAAAGGTGATAGCCCCGATTTGTTGATTGTATATACATGTAACTGATATTAATCTGATCTAATTGAATTCCTTTTAATGGTTGCTTTAGCGACACCTTTAGCCACTTGTTTCTCTTTTGACGTTGTTGTGATTACAGTACAACTCTCGACAACAGACCTTTCTTGCATACAAATTACATAAGAATACAACTTTGGACGAAGACCGACAAACTCTGAAATGGGATGTGATGACGTTTCGTCTTTAAAGTATCCCGGTATTTTTTTGTTTGATGAATCGTGACAAGGATTATTTGGTGGATAATCAGACAAATCATACACATGCCTGTCCTGGTGAAGATCGGAGTATAGATCGAGGGTTTCAATTTCGATACCGAAAGAATCGGTGTCTGTAAATAATAACTTCATTCCATCATGATATTTCGGCATGAGATATTTGTAATAAAATTCATACATGACTATTTTCGAGAGCTCTAGAATGGCTTGTCCAGCATATATCGGTTTGTTCAGTAATAATTTGGTTTTGGCATTCTCAATGCGCACCAAATTATCGCTAAAGATTTTAAATCGTTCAAAAGACGGTTTTGCACAATTTTTATTTTTTTTCTCAGTATGAGCTTACTTTATGTTTACTCGATTCCTAACATTCTCCATTGTTTTACCGAACACGGCATTGTTCAT
Organism: Mizuhopecten yessoensis; assembly: GCF_002113885.1. Lineage (NCBI taxonomy): Eukaryota > Metazoa > Mollusca > Bivalvia > Pectinida > Pectinidae > Mizuhopecten > Mizuhopecten yessoensis. The sequence goes on from NW_018405627.1 coordinate 1,721,804, forward strand.
GAGCTTAAAAATGTTTTTCTCAAAGTCATTTTGCGATTCAACCCTTCGTTGCGAATTAAATAAGATATAGGGTCTTAGCCAAGGATGTTGTCTGGTAAGCTTCATGCCGAGATCCATACTGAACAAACAAAAAAAGAAACGCACAATTAAATTATGCAATCAATAGCCTATGATATTTTGGGAAATTTGTACAAAATGTTATATCAATATGAAGGGACAAGTCCACTCTTTACGATACTGTAGAAGAAAAGTCTGTGTGACGTCACTCGTGTCATAAGTAGTTACTCAAAGTGGGAAACACGCGAAAAACAAAATGACTCTTCAGTACCTGGTGTGGTCACCTTTTGCACGAATCCCTGCACGGATTCTCCTATGCATTGAATTCATGAGAACATTTATTCGCCTTAAGGGAATGTTGGTCCATTCTTGTGTTAATGCTGCGATCAACTGGGCGCGGTTAGTTGGGGGGTTTTGACGTTTCCTAATACGCCTGTCCAGCTCATCCCACAGATGCTCAATGGGAAACATGTCGGGGCTATATGGGGGCCATTCCAGAGGCTGAACGTTGTTTGCCGTGAGAAAATCACGATATCCTCTGGCAACATGCGGTCGAGCATTGTCTTGCTGGAAAATTAGGTTATGACGTCTGAGAAGTGGAAGGACATGTGGTTGGAGAATCTGGTCTCTGTATCGAACGGCATTGAGGTTTTAATCCAGGACCACTAAGGGGGATGCCTCCCCAAACCATTACAGAAGCCCCACCCCACCGAATCTATCGCGTTCAACCACGCATGCGTCGGCGAAACGCTCACTGCGTCTGCGATATACCCTTTTTCTTCCGTCTGAGCGATAGACTCGTCGGTGAACATCACACGCCTCCATCGACGCATCCCAAACCTATTCGGGTCATGTCTGAGCATCTAGTCAAGACGCCCTTGCCGCCTCCGTGGTGTCAAAAGTGACCCGACATAAAGTCGGCGCGCAATGATTCTCTCGGCACGCAAGCGGTTCCTGGCAGTTTGAGGACTAATGGGTCTGCCATGAGTACCTAAGGTATGCGACGCAGTCTCTACAGCAGTCTTGAATCTGTTGCGCAAGTGCGACAATCGAATCGCCCTGTCTTGTCGTGCTATCGTTACACGCGGACGACCGCTCCTTGGACGATCGGAATCTAACCCAGTAGCACGGAAACGTGTACAGAGACGGTTAATTGTACACGGGCCAACACCAAACTGCCGTGCGACAGCAGTTTGGCTATGACCATCCATCAACATCGCAATTGCTCTACCCCTCTGATTGCGTTAAGCGTGGCATCTCAGTCAATGGCGAAATCAAAATACCAACGTGGAAAATTAATGTGGCTGAACTTAGAGTATCCGTTGAGATTATTTGTTTGAAAAAACTCCCGCTTGGCTTGATCACGCCGCGTGATTTGGACTAAAGAAGCTCACAAAGTCACACAATGACATCGTCACGCTTGGCTGATTTTAGGATGGATTGTTGAGAAGGGAGATCGTTCTTAATGTAATACCTGACCAAATATTCCATTATTTCCTTACAGCTAAGGTGTACTGCAGGGGGGAACTTTGTGCGTTTCTTTTTTTGTTCAGCATAGATACAGCTGCAGATTCCTATAATGACAGATATATTTTGTTTTATTTTCTAGATTTGGAATTAGTTTTTCTGTTTTCACGCGTCCTTTTGATTTTAGATTGGAATGGCTACCATGTAATGTGTTCCAAAGGTCTCTACTGTATGTGGAGATTTCACACGAGATTGGCACGGATCTAATCCATAACAATTTAAGCGCATATAGTTCTAAAATTCTCAAAGACATCTGTTAGGAGAAGCACATCTGTTTTTAAATACAAGTCGTGATATTCTCCTAAATTTTGAATATGTAATTCGTTTCAAACACGTTGTGCATGAACATGGTCAGAATCTGATATGTGAGATTTGCTCAACTGACTATAAAATTGTTGTTGTGATGGGGGTTGTGTTTCACTGAATTTACTTTCCTCGTTTACATACTCGTATGGATAGACTCCTTTTCTAAGTAACAGTTCTATCTGAGGTTAAGTAAATTCTTTTGAAAAATGTTTGAACTTGGAGCTTCCTCCCTTTGCTAAATTACTAACCAGTGAATCTAACCCTTCTGACATGAATGGAATGAATCTATAAATCGTAAACTTCCTAAACTAAATGAAATATATTTTTCTATGTTGTTTGGTATACATTTGATTTCATGATCTTGGAATAGACCTAAACTTTCGCATAAGATATGGCTGTCAAATCTTTTCAAATTGTGAAAAACTACAGGGATGAAAGAAGGATGTTGATATTGTATGTTACAAGTTTGACATACTGCCGATCTATATTTCCCCGTTAAATGGCAGTGATCTCTTACTTTGATGGAATCTCTCGCGAAATACTTATTACAAATATGACATTTTTCGCAATTTTGAAAATGACGCTCATCTTCCTCCGTCATTTGTAGTGGTTCGACATGCTTTTGATAAGGTGCTGCTCTTCAATCAAATTTTCTAGGAATGTTTTACTAACATTTGACCCTGGATAAACAACAGGTGATTTAGTGTACCTCTCATCCACACACACAACCTGATAACCAAAACCACAAGGTTCAAATTTAGTATTTGGAGTCGTACTAGACGTTTGACGATTAGGCAGTCAAGAATGCATCTTTTGTGTAAAAGTTTAAAAATATGCATAGATTACAAACGGGACGCATCTGTTTATTAAAATCGCCAATTCTAAAAATTGCTCACCTTCTGATGGGAGTTTCACATGTTGTGGATCGTATTTAGAACAATATTCGACATGATTTTCAAGTAAATCCTTGCGCTTGAACCCTTGTAAGCAAAATTGGCAAAAATGTGTTGTACAATGATGAGATTTCGTTCTGCTATGAAACGTATCTAGATTTGTTATCAGACAATAATATGTTTTTTTACCTTGTTGTAACAGTAATAAATTAACGTGATGTCGTGATTCTCTTACCTTTGTAACATACAATGGGAAAATTGTCTCATCCTCATATCCAAATACATTCACAGAAATATTATTTTGTTTTTCAAACTTATTCACATGAGAAATACGAACAGGGTATTCGATACCATTGATATTGAGTTCGAGTTCATTTTTTGTATAATGATTCACAAGTTCTGGCATGTCTGCTGTTGGATGAAGAGTAGCAATTGCTGACCACGTGAAACATTTCTCGTCATTGTTGAGAATGTTCAACAGTTTATGTTGCCTGAATGTTCCTGGAGTGCGAATGTATGTAGATCCTGATAAAGGTGAATATTTCACAGTGCTCACTTCTAGTTTAATGATCCTTTTTAAAATCCAATTCGATCCTTCCCTAATGTATTCTTCAAAGCCTAAAAACATCTTTTGAAATGCTTCGTTCAAATTACTGTAAGTCTTACTTCTAAAGTGTGGATAGGACTGCTGCTTGTTTCCATCCCTGTCTTCTTTTTCCAATTCCACTTGAATACATAAATACCACTTAATCCCTAATAGCTCGTTACTTCTTTCTTCTAAATGTGTTCTCACTTCCTGTGAAGTGTTTGTTGCAAAGCGAAGCAAATCCATATCATCGTCACCATTCGGATATATGTTTCTAATATTAGCAACGCCATTTAAACTGCTTTCGTCTGAATAACGATGATAGTTGTGAATAAAAACATTACCTCCTTCCTGCTCTGCTACAGCTGGAGAACGCTGTTCTCGTGCAGGTTCTGGGGATTGCATCCAACTCGGTCCCGCGATTGGAGAATCTACACCAAGTTCCGGAGAAGCCGCACGCGCTTCAGGAAAAGCCGCACGCTGTTCAGGAGAAGCCGCACGCTGTTCAAGAGAAGTCACACGCCGTTCAGGAGAAGACGCACGCTGTTCAGGAGAAGCCGCATGCTGTTCCCCCGACGGAAATACCATCCACAAATAAACCAACAGATGTAACTTTATAATGTTTAAAGAACCATGGATTTTGACCATAATCTCCAGTAGCAGCTGTAGACTTTACAAATCCTACAGTGATGAAGTTTTGTCTCATTCCTTGACACATATTGTCATATGTGTAACTAGACGAACCCGTTGGTATAGTCATCTGTTTAATGAGAGATTGTGTGAAGGGGTACTGTGCATTAGTCGAATTTAGAGCTTGACTCTGTGCATATTTAACGGCAGGGTTCACTTTGACTTTAGCCACATGTAAATATATGCTCTCCAACTCAATTTTATAGCTAGCATTAGCTGCATCTGTCACAAGGCAGAACTCTGGTTTAGATCTGTACATTTTTTATATTAACATTTACTTGATTAAGTAAATATCTATCCATTTTGAATAAATCGTGATACAGAGGACCTTGCATGTCACAGGTTTTACTACCCTCAAACAGTTTCGCTCTAGTCAGTAGATTCAAATTAGATCATGTCCACACATGTACATCATCCATTTCTCCTTCAGTATCTTGGTACCATAATTGCGTGGCAAGTTGAGATGCTTTGGCGTCATAACCAAGGTTTAACAGTGATTGAATGTAAGCTTTATATGCGTAATGGTTCGTTGAAGACACCATAGGCTTTCCCTGTAACGCCACATCTACTTGTGAAAACATGGCAGGGAGAAACAAATTTACAGGTCCAATGTTCTCATCCACAGCAATGTTGCTTCCATCGCCCTTTTTTATTTTAGCTTTCACCCATATCATTGTATTTTTCAGATCGATGTATTCCATACCATTCTGGCCGGAAATGACGAACTCGATAGGGGCTTCGCCGACGACTTGCGAAATGGGAAGAACATCTTGATAATATGTATTCTCTACAGCTGTCTGTGTTGGAGGTAATTCAAAAATAGCGAGTTGTGAGGGTTGAGCTTCCGTGAAAAAATCACTGTTTACTGCAGCCATGATGGTAGAAATTTCTTATTTTTACCTTTCTGCTTCGTCTTTTTGTTTTTTGTTTTTTTTTGTTATAAGTTTCTTTTTTATCGCAGGTTTCTTTTAGATGAGTGGTTTCTTTTTTTGTGGCAGATTTCTTTTTATCACAATTTTCTTCTTGGACGTAGCTTGTGGTGTGACGTTTACAGTTCGACGTTTCTTGTTCGACTGATGATAGGGTGTATTCCGCTTTCTTTTTATCTCGGATTTGGCTTGTTCTATCACCTGTTGAGATTTACACCAAGGTTGTGTAATGCTGTAATTTTCTCACTTTTGACATTATTAATGGGAATCATGAACTCCTTAGTGTTGGTAGATATACCACCTCCATGCTGTTACACTTCTCGATTGATATAGATATATGGATTAATTTTGCCACTACTAACGTTTTTGTAATACTTCATTCATCTTTCCAGATTGGAAACGTACATGTTTGAAACATTCATGAGTAAAACGGATATGATTTGAAATGTAGTGTTATCGTCACCGATTGTTTTAGAAATAACGGAACTTCGCCTTTCTCTTTTGTTATATATATTTCAATGTCTCTAATCTCTGATTTATTTACAGGTACATATTGAAAGATCGTGAAAGATTGGGTCCAGTTAGCTTGCTTGTACGATTTCACCATGCGGAGGAGACTTTCCTTTTCACCGTCGACGATAGATCAATCACTTACGTCGCAATGTACGTATAAGATTTCCTTTGTTTTACCAATTTCAACTAAATAAATGTCTGCCAACGCTACCTGCCAGAGTCCAGGTAGATGCAGGGGAGATTGTAAATGAGTGCAAAAAGGATGTGGTTCATTATCTGGAAAATATTCCTTGTTCTTAGTACTGTTGATTGTGACGTAGTGTGTCATGATCAATGTCTACAGTATCAATAATGGTATCTGCATCGACAATTTAATTATATTTGGCAGGCCATCCCAACCATTTTACTAGCCACTCTTTTCTACCACTTATCTTGCGAGTAAAATAGTGAATCCATGTTCTTATCAGCTCTCTGCAATTCTGATTCATAAAAGTTACTCTTGATAACTTCGTTTAGAAAATCAATCAGATGATATTGGGGAATACCCTGTAATAGATAGCGTCTGTGTACCTTAAATATTTCTGATGACCACTGTTGTTGATAGGCACGCTTAAAGAGTTGTTTTGCGTGAGATATTCGAACGAGACTTGATCCTTTTTTTTTTGATGGGGACCTTAGCTGGTTTCTTTGATTGATGTTTCATCGGTTTCTTTCTCAAGTACAGATATGCAAAAATATCTGCCTGATTTTCTTTGTTGACAAGTTTAGGAGCTATACGATTTAAGGATCGATGCGGTGTAGCATTGTAACTATCAACCAGTTTCTGTAGAATGTCAGTATATTTGTACGTTCTGTGTTGTGTAAAATATCGAAATAGCATGGTCTTAAACGTCAGTATGCACCTTTCGAGTATATTTGCCTTCATATCGTTTTGAGTGGTAAAATAATGAAAGTGTTCAGTATCTTGAAAGGTACTTTTACCAATCCCGCAAGATCGATCCACATATTTGCCAACCCCATCCTTGCAGTATTTCCTAAAGATTGCATTATTAAATTCTCCACCTTTGTCTGTCCGAAGTTTGTGAGGCACTCCACTTCTTTGGACAATTTTCTTGAAAGCGTTTAAAACTTCTTTTGCGTTTTGTTTTTCAGAGGTTCAATCCATAGATGCCGACTGAAGTCGTCAATAACCATCAAGAGATATCGCACTCCCGAATTATGTTTGGATAGAGATGTCATGTCTGCCAAATCAGCATCGTACTGTTCACATGGCCCACCAACTTCAACACGTGCACGTTTAAAAGAACGTCTAACTGGTTTTTGTAAACTATAATCATCAAGACTAAATATATATCTTCTGATCTTATGTATGCCGAGGGTTTTAATACCTTGCGATTTCAATATTTGGTGAATCTTCACGGGACTGAGAAATGCACCACCATTCTCCAAATTATAATATACGTCATATATAAGTCGTCTCTCTTCCTCAGTCAACATATTTGAAAATAATGAGACAAAAACATTTATGTACAAACTTTTATTAACATTGTTACATATTACAACGTTTTGTGAAACCAATCTTCTACACGATTCATGAACATGACCATTATACCGACTTTCTCTTTCCATTTTTCTGTTTTAAGTTCATTACTTCTCCATTCGGTATTACATAACTGTGAAATGAAAGCATTTCTAGCACTTATCTGGATTTCAAAACGAACAGTCTCTTGAATAATGTTACGAATCACTTTAATGTCATCCACTTGAATAAATGCATCCATTATATCACACTGTCTTTCACTTAAGATTTCTCGAACATGATATGCATATATTAGTTTTAATAAGTTATCCATTTCAAGGAATTCTGAGGAATTCCCACAAGGAAAAGTATCATTCATTTTGCGTTGCATGTCGATATATCCTATTCAAATTGGGTGGGTGAGGTAAAACACAATGGCGATCAATACACTCCACAGAAAAGTGTTTATGTTCCCAATATTTCAGTGTATTTCCACACGTATAACAAGTAACGTAATCATTGACACCTTCGTGAAAAAAATCCGTCACTGATAAGGAGTCTGGCGAAGTTTACAGCCCCACTGAGAGAATGTCACCAACCGATCGATACAGCTCGTCATGTATAGGTGAACTGGGCGAGTGATACCAGTGTCCATCTATAAGTAGAATGGATAGATACGTTGCTAATATTCTTTTTCATAGTGTTACTTTCTTGTTTGTCTACAGTAAGTTGACCATCACATCCAAATGTCTTTCGGGTGCTCTTTCAATTATACGTTTACTATCCGTAAATCAAATGAATAGGCATGTCTGAACTTCACCGATTTTCTTCACGTATTTCTTATTTTTTTCGCTATAACTTTGTTTCACGTAGTTCTCGTCCCTCAAACGTTCGTCTTGCATGAGATATTGTAATGTATTCGAAGGTATACAAGATTGAATGGCAAACTCACGCCAAGTCTTTTCCACTTCCAAATGATTTGTAAAAGTCAATGCTTCATCAAAATGTAAGTTTATAACAACAGCATTGGAATACATCATACATTCATGTTCATGTTGAATAGCTCGACGATTCTCACAACCTAAACATACGAATAGTTCTGTTATTTTGGTTTTACAACGTATGCATAAGAGAGACACAGCAGATTTTTTAGTAGTCTCCGGTAGGCCTCCTCGGGTTTTTTAATCAAATAGTTTTGCAGTCTTTTATCTAGCAAGTCTGTGTTTAATTCAATTATTATACATGTACGTATTGGTATGATAACTTAACTCTACATATTTAAATGACGAACATCATATGTTGAAACAGACAGTATTTTGACCATCTCACATGCTCTGTTTTGACATCATCGAAATAGTTCCAATGTTTTAACGAAACACCACACATGAAACACGAAACGCGATCTTCGATACCGGTGTAGAAAAATCCGTTACTGGCGAGTTGATATGGAGATTGATGGTGAAGTTTAGACCACTTTTTGTAGGTATTCAGCCGATTACAACATTTGATCAATGATGGATAACGCGGTTGTATTACATTAGTGTTTACAGTATGTGGAGTGCTGTCTGTGACGTTGTCCATGGGTATTAACTTTCAACAATTGCACAGATTAATTGTAAACTCTCCGACACTGACAATACTCTTTTTAAAAGTTCTAGTGATATAGTTATTGTTTTTCCTTCTTCTTTTAAATAAACGCTTACCTTGTTTTTCAACTGTTTAAACGTGATTTCTTTATGAAGTCCTTAATAGCAATCCACTTGGTTAGAAGATACGTTAGCGATTGAAATATCAGCGTTCTTGACGGTGTCGATGAGAGCTTGAGCCATGTGGGACAGTGATTCGTCCCTTGATCATATCTCTGACTTATATAGTGTATGCTGGTGTGAGTAAGGTGTGAATAAGGTGTGAGTAGTGTGAGAGTAGTGTGTGAGTAAGGTGTGAGTAGTGTTGGAGTAAGGTGTGAGTAGTGTGTGAGTAAGTTGTGTGAGTAAGGTTTGTGAGTAATGTGTGAGTAATGTGTGTGAGTAATGTGTGAGAAAGGTGTGTGAGTAATGTGACAGTAAGGTGTGTGAGTAATGTGTGAGTAATGTGTGATTAATGTGTGCGTAAGGTGTGAGTAAGGTTTGTGAGTAATGTGTGAGTAAGGTTTGTGAGTAATGTGTGAGTAAGGTGTGTGAGTAATGTGTGAGTAATGTGTGAGTAAGGTGCATGAGTGAGTACCAAGACTCCCACAACTACCCTACTACTGGTTGTACTATATTACTAATATACTGTATATCTACAGTGATGTGTGAACAATCTAGGGTGGTTAATTAACACCATTAGGCCAGTAGGTTTAATCACAAAGGTATCTCAGTGAGAGTACGGATTTATGTATGATCTTTGGGTGTCATTTATTTGATTATTATGCAGTCTGTTATGGTTATCCGTGTATTCGGATATGTTGTAAGCTGGATAAGATTATCTACATGTAGTAAATATGTGATATTTACATATAGGCAGAATATCAAAGAAGCTCCTTAGTCAGACAGGGAAAGATTAGTGATACTTGTAATACTTGAATTATTTTTGTTATTTGCTATTTTATTAAATGTTATCAATTTATTCTGGTCTCCGAGTTGTGAAATTCTTCAAAGTAACTTGGCCGACTCTTTTGCGTGACATAAGTCAAAGTCCGTGGATGGTGTACATAGAAAAGTGACTGAACCAACAGACCAAAGAACAACCATTCGAAATAATCAATCACACCATCAAGATTTAAACCTCACAAGTTCCGTAGCTGATTCAGCATGCGATTAACGCAATACTCTGGAGGGTCGTTGGAACCGGTACCGGTGACTATGAACTGGCCGCGCACGCGCAAAATTTCAAGCTTAGTTGTCTTGCGAGAATTGTCAACATTTGATATCACTCTTTAAAAGATAAAAATTCCCAAAGCATGTGTACTAGAAAACCGCTTTTTTACTTCTACGAATGACATGTTAACAATACCGAACACCGCAAGAATCGCTAAAAATATGAAAATACCGACGGTTTTAAGCATTAAACTTTATTATTTCTTTTATATTATTTTTTATTTATAAGTCTACAAACTTATAAATATTTACATGTTTTTAAACACATAACAGAGATATAGTCTCTAATTCCGTGGTCACACGAACACAAATTATAATGGACCAAGATTCCGTAGCGTCTGGTAACTTCTACATAGAATGGAAGCGAAAAAAAGCATCCATTCTGATGAGGAAAACAACAAAAAATAAAACAAACGAAATGTTATACCAGTGTTTACACAGCCATTTAATCCGGGCTGGCCGTGTTCAGCTATGCGAAGACCTTATATGTGTGCACACATGTGTGATACGCTGTAAATCTTCATACTGTACGTGTACATCGTAAAATTTTACCTTGCGATAACTCGGTCAAATTTTCAAATATCAAACTGAAATTTTGTATAAAAGTGTGTTATAGTCATATAAATAACATATCCTCTGATGTCGCTTACTTTTTTTTTTATTAATTTTAGAGATATAGTTTGAAGACGCTTCTCATCTGTAGATTTGTTTACACACGTGTGCAACGACACCGATCGTAACAATTCAATTTGTCATTTCTATGCCAGTTTTTCAACTATTGACCTGAAGTTTGGTACATAGGTGTATCATAGCCTTATGAAAAACATATCGTCTGATGTTGGTTACTTTAACGGCTATTTTTAGAGGTAAAGTCTGAAGACGCTTCACGATCTGCTGATTTTTATTCACACACGTGTGCCACGCCGCCGATCGTAAACAATTCAATTCATCATAACTCGGTCAATTTGTCCAAATTCAAATTTGGTATAGAGGTGTATTTAAGTCATATTAACATTATATTTTCTGATATCGCTTACTTTATTCAGTATTTTTAAAGATTTTGTCTGGTGACGCTTGTTGTCACTTGATGACGCTTGAAGACGCTTTTAAGGAGGACCCGAAAAATGATCGTAAATAAACGTGACAAATTTTACTTCAACGGACGACGGACTGATGAGAAGACCAGACTACATATCGTTGACCTCCACACAAACGGTAGGACATACCAGCAAATAAGCGATCTGACGAGAATGACAAGGGGTGGCTGTAAACAAATTGTGCAGCAATTCTTAGCATTTGGATTTGTAAACAAAGCACAACAACGTCAGAGATCTCCTACAAATATTACCACAGATGTGATCCAGTTTATTGAATACAAGAAACTACAACAGCCTACTCTTTATGGCAGGGAATTACGATCTAAACTACTTGAAAAAAATGTATGCACACCTGATAAACAGAGTCATAACACAGACTCTTGGTGTGACTCGGAAAATAGTACAAAGTGTTCCAGCAGAGTCACAAAACCATTATCAAACAATTCAAACTTACATTGCAAGAGCTATGCAGTTTTCACTTGAACAAATCCATTTTTGACGAGACGTCCGTGGTATAAACTGCCGGTAACCCACGATACGGCCATGCATCAGGGGTGAAAAGGCAATCGGGTGTCAAAGGTACGCAAGTAATGCTACATATACGGTGAACTTATCATGTGGTCTTTTTAGTATTGATTATTTTGACACTCTTCCGGGACCTTCAAATGCGTTTGAAATGTTGACATTCTTTGATGACTTATTGCAAGAAACAAATGATATGGACAATCCAGTCCTTGCTCATGGCGACTGTGTTGTTATGGACAAATGTGGCTTTCATCATCACAGGGAAGGAGAGCAGCTCCTGTGCAACATGTTGGACCAGAGGAGCATAACTTTAATATTCCAGCCTCCTTACTGTCCTGAGTTTAACATGGCAGAGTACATGTTCCACTTGATGCGAAACTACTTGAGAGAAAACTCAGAATTTACATTCAACTTCACTGAACTCTCCATTGTTAATGCTTTACATTCTATCGAAAGTTCGTGTCTTCCAAATATCTTTCGAAAGTGTGGCTATGTATAATAATAACATAACTATATATTTATAATGATGAATCTCTTATGCTAATACAGCTAATGTGACTCGGACAACTGATCAAATTGACAATCAATGTATTGTGCATAGTTTTGTTTTTTAATATTGTGTTATTCATGTTTCATGCCATGTGTCCTATTAATTTTTCAAAATCAATTGGTTGTTGTGTCTTAAATCAAGATGATTGGTGCTTTACCCAAGATGTTCCAGTCTACGCAGCTGTATAAATCAAATCCAGCATGATGGCAAGTAATCATGCAAGAAACTAACATACTATAACTCAAGATGATTACCGCGGTTGCTTTGATTATATAACCATATGCTTGACAAACATTTTTAAAGTTAATGTAACTTGAGGTCCTTAATGTTACCAGTCTGGTAAAACCCTATCAGAATTGTGGTGACGGTGCATAGACACTATACACATGTATACAAATGGGTGATACAATTGTAATGTACAGTAAAATCTTGCTATACTGCCACCATTTGTCCAGCTGAATTTTGGTATTAAAAAGAGATTGTAAACACGTTGGCACTTGTTAAAGTCGCAAATAAAACAAGGGGCATTATATCAAAATTTTATTGGAAGTTTTGCACTAGTGCCTTCATTTGACCTTTGTATATATATACTGTAAATTAATTTAGCTTTGTGTGTGACAAAGATACAGAAGTCTGTGTAACAAAGATACAGAAGACTGTGTGACAAAGATACAGAAAACTGCCTGACAAAGATACAGAAAACTGCCTGACAAAGATACAGAAGACTGCGTGACAAAGATACAGAAGTCTGTGTGACAAAGATACAGAAGTCAATGCGACAAAGATACAGAAGTCTGTGTGACAAAGATCCAGAAGTCAATGTGACAAAGATACAGAAGTCTGTGTGACAAAGATACAGATGACTGTGTGACAAAAAAAACAGAATTCTTTGTGAAAAAGATACAAAAGACTGTGTGACATAGATACAAATTTTTGCGTAACAAAGATACAGAAGTCTGTGTGACGAGACGTAAAGGTATGTGTGATAAGATGAAAAAGTCTGTGTGACAAGATGAAAAAGAAAAGTCAGGATGACAAAATACAGAAGTCTGCGTGACAAAGATACAGAAAACTGCGTGACAAAGATACAGAAGTCTGCTTGACAAAGATACAGAATACTGCGTGACAAAGATACAGAAGTCTGCGTGACAAAGATACAGAATACTGCGTGACAAAGATACAGAAGTCGGTGTGACAAAGATACTGAAGATTGCGTGACAAAGATACAGAGGTTAGTTTGACAAAGATACAGAAGTCTATGTGACAAAGATACAGAAGTCAATGTGACAAAGATACAGAAGTCTGTGTGACAAAGATACAGAAGCCAATGTGACAAAGATACAGAAGTCAATGTGACAAAGATACAGAAGAATGTGTGACAAAGATACAGAAGTCAATGTGACAAAGATACAGAAGTCTGTGTGACAAAGATACAGCAGTCTGTGTGACAAAGATACAGAAGACTGTGTGACAAAGATACAGAAGTCTGTGTGACAAAGAAACAGAAGTCTGTGTGACAAAGATACAGAATACTGCGTGACAAAGATACAGAATACTGCGTGACAAAGATACTTTTTATGCACAGTTTCGTATTTTTTTCTGCGCACTTCCTATCGCGGTAAAGTCGAAGCGGTGCAGTATATAATCTTGGTTTTCTGTTGTATTTTATTCATTTTTCACTAATTGTGTAGGGTTATTTTGTATCAGCGACGTGCATAAAGGGTATTGGCAAGTACATTGATCTGTATTTTGCGATGTCATGTTATAAATCTGCTTCTGCGGTAACAGGAGGCCCACTGGAACCCCCCAGTGTTATTTTTCTGTATAAAGTCTAGTAAACTTTACCCCAGCTTCCCAAAGGTAAAACTGATGACCAGGAGTAAATAAATTTACAATTCAGATAAATCAACTTTAATGACCTTTTCATTCATGCAGTACTTTTGATTCTGGTACATCCGAGTCCGAGGAAGAGGCATTTTGAAATTTTAGCCATTTTTTCCCCTTTGAACCCTGTCCCTCCAGCCCAAGGGGCAAGGTAGGATCTTATTTCCTTTTATTCATCTCATTACTAATCAAACCAAGTTTGAATTATTTCCTGAACTTTACAATCTAGACAAAGCACCTAAGCATCGTTTCATGCACAACAGAGTGTTGATTCTAGTACATCTGAATCTGGAGAGGACGATTTCTAAAGAATTGGTCACCTAGGAATGGGGCAGGAATGCCAAATTAACAATTTGATAACCTCTTTCACCAATGATGATTCTTAGTCAGTTAGAAAGAAATGCATGAATTCACTGCTTCCATACTTCTCAATAATATAGAGGCCCAGAAACCTCGTATTGGGCATGTAGCGTGCTTGGATGAAGGGCTATCAAGTTTGTTCAAAGGAGTGACCTTGCCCGACTTTTCCAGGCCACAAGGGTTAAATGAGGTAAAATGTTTAAACGACTTATTTTCAATAACCAAGGGGCCCATATACCTGATATTGTGCCTGTAGCATGCTTGAACAAAGGACTACTAAGTTTTTTCTAATTAATTATCTTGCCTGCCTTTCAAGGTCACAGAGGTCAAATGTGCTAAAATCTTATAACAACTTATCAATAACTAAGAGGAACATGATATTGAGCCGATAGCATGCCTGGATGAGAGGCTATAAAATGTGTATAAATGAATGACATTGACCGACTTTCAAGGTCACAGTGGTCAAATATGCTAATATCTTTAAACAACTTCTTCTCAATAACCAATAAGCACAGAGGCCTGATATTGGGCCTGTAGCAGGCAGGGATGAAGGGCTACCAAGTTTGTGCAAATGAATGACCTTGATCTACATTCAAGGTCACATGGGTCAAATGTGCTATATTTGAATAAAGTGGTAATGAGCTTAACATCCACATAAATGGCCTAGATCAGCTTCAAAGTTGCATTGAAAGCAAATGAGCGACACAGGCCCATTGGGTTTCTTGTTTAATTTCTGCACAATATCTTCAGTAATGTTGGTTGGATTGCTTTCAGACTTTATCCAGTGCTTTTTTGAAGTGTTTGCTTTGAATAGCTTTTCAGGCCCGGCGGTCAAAGGTCAAGGTCACCGTTACCATGACTAGAAAATTAGTTTAGGCACAATATTTCCAATTCTGTTGGGATGATTACACTCAGGCTTTATCAAGTGCAACCTCGGAGAAAGTGCCTGCTTTGGTGGTGAAAGGTTAAGGTCATTGTTACTTTAGAAAGTATTTGCTTAGGATACAAATTGTAGCTTTTGAGGCATCAAAGTTCAAGGTTAATGTTACTATAAATAGAAAAAACATTTCATGCACAATATTTGGAGTTCTTTTTCGGCCATATGCACTCAGACTTTATCCAGTGTAATAAAATGTTTGCTTAAGCTTTTGGATAGCTTTTCAGCCTTTGATATCAATGGTCAAGGTCACTTACTTTAAATAGAACATCAGTTTGTGCACTATATTTCGAATTCTGTTGGATCGATTACACTCAGATTTTATCGAGTCCTTCCCGGAAGAAAGTGCCTGTTTGGGATAACTTTTCAGGTCCAGTGGTCAAAGGTCAATGGGTCACTATAAATAGAAAATTTGTTTAATGCACTAATGCACAATATCTTGATTTCTCTTGGGCTGATTACACTCTTGACTTTATACAGTGCTTCCTCAAAGAAAGTGCCTGCTTGGGATAACTTTCCAGGCCCGGGGTTTAGGTCTCTATCACTGTTACTATATGAATAGAAAATCAGTTTATAAAATGCACTAATTATGTTTTGAGTTCTGTTGGGCTGATTACACTCAAGACTTTATCCAGTGCTTTTATAAAAGAAAACACTTGCTTTCACTAGTGTTTGCTACATGTATACCTAACCACAGTTTCTTTTAAATCTTTAATACACATAATTATGGAGAATAGTCACGGCGGCATTGAAAATATATATATAAATCTTATTACCGATTAGCTTGTAATTACAATTAGTTTTTGTGAATGACCCTAGCGACTAAATAACGACTGGTCTGAGTACATCTTGACTAAATTAGATGAACAGACCACATGGGCTTTGTGAACAATGTTTACTTGCCGAAATATTCACAATTGAAGTTCCAATTTAATCCGCCTTGCTACTTCCAGTCGCCATTTTGTAAACAGGGGCCTAATCTCGAGCTGATGCGCGTTTGAAAGAGTTTGAAGTATTGCAAAGCTTCTAAACGATCATGCCCAGAATATACTCTCTAAGGAGGAGGTTTTTGATAAATTTACTATCAATTATTTACTTTCTTTTTTCTATCACTTTCATTAATTAATAAAAGAACAAATTGATTTTTTCCCCCTTCAAACTTTTTTCTTTTAAATGTTAAAACACATTTTTTTTGAAAAAATGTTCTAGTTTCGAAATTTTGATCAAACGTCGTCTGCTTCGCAAACATTCAAGAAAATAATATTTACAAAGTATTGATATTGTTTTTATTAACTCGTTAAACTATCTTTTATTAATAAATATCAAGATTTTGTGAAATGAAAAATTGCATTTTATGACGTAACCGGAAGCGCACTTGATACGAGAACGTGACCCGGAAATACCTCACAACATAATCAGGACAGTAATAATAAACAGACGTTTATCGAACATTAACAAATTAACACCGTATGTATTGAGATACTGGTGTGCTAGAAAACAACACAAGGTAACAATCGTTTAATCCATTGCTATCACATCAAGTACTAACTGACATTTATGCGAAAATATCAGCATTAAATGTTTGCGATCGCGCAGACCTACTTTCGTTTTACAGTTTA